>NW_011492560.1:18188-21554 GCF_000754665.1 Bison bison bison
CCTCTATTTCTTTGCATTGATCACTGAAGAAGGCTTTCTTATCTCTTCTTGCTATTCTTTGGAACTCTGCATTCAGATGCTTATATCTTTCCTTTTCTCCTTTGCTTTTCACTTCTCTTCTTTTCACAGCTATTTGTAAGGCCTCCCCAGACAGCCATTTTGCTTTTTTCCATTTCTTTTCTATGGGAATGGTCTTGATCCCTGTCTCCTGTACAATGTCACAAACCTCATTCCATAGTTCATCAGGCACTGTATCTATCAGATCTAGACCTTTAAATCTATTTCTCACTTCCACTGTATAATCATAAGGGATTTGATTTAGGTCATACCTCAATGGTCTAGTGGTTTTCCCTACATTCTTCAATTTAAGTCTGAACTGAACTGAACTGAGGTATAATTTACGTAGCATAAAGCACGACCTTTAAAATTCAGTGATTGGCTGAGATATACTTGGCATAGCATTATATTAACTTCTGATGTACAACATAAATATATTTTAAATGATCATCACAACGTCTAATGTTAATATCCATCCCCACCCAAAATTATGCATTTTTTTCTTGTGATGTGAATATTTAAAAATTTCACAAAACCAATACAATATTATAAAGTAAAAAAATACAATACAATAAAAAAAAGAGAAAAAAAATTTCTTTTGGCAACTTTCAAATTTGCAAAATTATTTAACTATAGTCAACATGCTCTTGGAGAAGGCAATGGCACCCCACTCCAGTACTCTTGCCTGGAAAATCCCATGGACGGAAGGAGCCTGGTAGGCTGCAGTCCATGAGGTTGCTAACAGTCGGACACGACTGAGGGACTTCACTTTCACTTTTTACTTTCCTCCATTGGAGAAGGAAATGGCAACCCACTCCAGTGTTCTTGCCTGGAGAATTCCAGGGAAGGGGGAGCCTGGTGGGCTGCTGTCTATGGGGTCACACAGAGTCAGACACGACTGAGGCGACTTAGCAGCAGCAGCAGCAGCAGCAGCAGCAGCAGCAACATGCTCTATATTATTTCCTTTGGCAACAATATCAGTGTGGATCAGTTCACACCCCAGTGTGAAGGTCTGGCGTGCTTCAGTCCATGGAGTTACAAAGAGTCGGACATGACTGAGTGACTGAACTGAAATCAAAAGGCAACCATGAAATCAAAAGGCATTCGTTTCCTGGAAGAAAAGCTATGACAAACCTAGAGTGGGTACTAAGAAGCAGAGACATCACTTTGCTGACAAAACTCTGTATAGTAAAGCTATCATTTTTCCAGTAGTCACGTATAGATATGACAGTTAGAATATAAAGAAGGCTGAGTGCTGAAGAATTGCTTTCAAACTGTGGTGTTGGAAAAGACTTTTGAGGGTCCATTGAACAGGAAGGAAATCAAACTGGTTAATTCTAAAGGAAATCAACCCTGAATATTCACTGGGAGGATTGGTGCTGAAACTGAAGCTTCAATACTTTGGTCACCTCATGAGAAGAGCCAGCTCATTGACAAAAGGAGACGGGAATGACGATGGAGGATGAGATGGCATCACTGACTCAATGGACATGAGTTTGAACAAACTCCAGGAGATAGTGAAGGACAGGGAAACCTGATATGCTACAGTTCATGGGATTGCAGAGTCAGACAAGACTTAGCCACTGAACAACATCAACACCATGCTGTACATTGATTGAATTGCTATACATTTTAATAGCAGTTTTATAAATATGACTAAATTTAAATGTACTGCCTTGATGCTTGTGTTTTTTCTCTTATACATATATTTTCTCTTATACATATATATTTTCATTGTTTTTTCTTATTCTTTTTTGTGATTTTAATATACTTTTAGTATTTATGTATCACTTAGACAGCATATTAAAAAGCAGACATTACTTGGCCAACAAGATTCCCTCTAGTCAAAGCTACGGTTTTTCCAGTAGTCATGTATGGGTGTGAGAGCTGGACTATAAAGAAAGCTGAGCACTGAAGAACTGATGTTTTTGAACTGTGATGTTAAAGAAGGTTCTTGAGAGTCCCTTGGACTGCAAGGCGATCCAACTAATCCATCCTAAAGGAGATCAGTCTTGAATATTCATTGCAAGGACTGATGCTGAAGCTGAAACTCTAATATTTTGGCCACCTGATGCAAAGAACTGATTCATTTGAAAAGATCCTGAGGCTGGGAAAGATTGAAGGTGGGAGGAGAAGGTGACGACAGAGGACGAGCTAGTTGGATGGCATCAGCGACTCAATGGACATTAGTTTCAGTAAACTCTGGGAGTTGGTGATGAACAGGGAGGCCTGGCGTGCTTCAGTCCATGGAGTTACAAAGAGTCAGACATGACTGAATGACAACTAAACCAATTTTTTTATCCAATGCTCTTTATTAATTTTTAGCTGTAACTATAGAGTTTGCAAAATAAATATCTGCCTAATACAATCTATCATTAAATAAAATGTATACTTGAATATGCAAAATGCTGAGATCCTGAAGAGAAAATACTCCTATTTGTACAATCTTATCTTTTGTTTTGTATTATTGCTTTACACTTAACTCTTTTAAAATTAATTTTTATGGGAATACAGTTGATTTCCAATGTTATTTAGCTTCTGCTATACAGCAGAGTGAATCAGGGATACATAAACATACTTTGACTCTCTTTAAGATTCTGTTTCCATATAGATTATTGCATACTATTGAGTAGGGTTCCTGTGCTATACAGTAGGTTCGTAGTGAAGTCGCTCAGTTGTGTCCAACTCTTTGTGAACCCATAGACTGTAGCCTACCAGGCTCCTCCATCCATGGGATTTTCCAGGCAAGAACACTGGAATGGGTTGCCATTTCCTTCTCCACACAGTAGGTTCTTACTAGCTATCAATTTAGACAGGTTAATTTGTATATTTCAAACCCAATCTCTCAGTTTACCCCTCCTCTTCCAACTTTCCCTCTGGTAACTTTAAGTTTGTTTGCAACACGTGTGATTCTATTTCTGCTTTGTTCAAATTCCAGTTCAGTCGCTCAGTCATGTCTATCTCATCATAACCCCATGAACCAGAGCATGCCAGGCCTCTCTGTCCATCACCAACTCCCGGAGTCTACCCAAACCCATTTCCATTGAGTCGGTGATACCATCAAACCATCTCATCCTCTGGCATCCCCTTCTCCTCCGGCCTTCAATCTTTCCCAGCATCAGGGTCTTTTCCAATGAGTTAGCTCTTCGCATCAAGTGGCCAAAGGATTGGAGTTTCAGCTTCAAAATCAGTCCTTCCACTGAACACCCAGGACTGATCTCCTTTAGGATGGACTGGTTGGATTTCCTTGCAGTCCAAGGGACTCTCAAGAGTCTTCTCCAACACCACACTTCAAAAGCATCAATTCTT
>NW_011492560.1:22496-24528 GCF_000754665.1 Bison bison bison
CTCTGGTTCCTCTGCCTTTTCTAAAACCAGCTTGAACATCTGGAAGTTCATGGTTCACGTATTGCCAAACCTGGTTTGGAGAATTTTGATCATTACTAGCCTGTGAGAGAGTCCAATTGTGTGGTAGTTTGAGCATTCTTTGGCATTGCCTTTCTTTGGGATTGGAATGAAAACTGACCTTATCCAGTCCTGTGGCCACTTGTAAGTTTTGCAAATGCAGGAGCAGCAGCTGTGATGGTGCAGGAGCAGCAGAGAAGAGCTACTCCACATCCATGGTCAGGGGCAGTGGCCAAGGAGAACAGTGGCTCCATTTTGCTGGAGCAGCTGTGAAGAGATACCCTACGTCCAAGGTAAGAGAAACCCAAGTAAGATGGTAGGCTCTGAGAGAGGGCATCAGAGGGCAGACAAACTGAAACCACAATCCCAGACACCTAGCCAATCTGATCACATGAACCACAGCCTTGTCTAACTCAATGAAACTAAGCCATGGGGTGTGGGGCCACCCAAGATGGACGGGTCATGGTGGAGAGGTCTGACAGAATGTGGTGCAATGGGGAAGGGAATGGCAAACCATTTCAGTGTTCTTGCCTTGAGAACCCCATGAATAGTGTGAAAAGGCAAAAAGATAGGACACTGAAAGATGAACTCCCCAGGTCGGTAGGTGCCCAATATGCTACTGGAAATCAGTGGAGAAACAACTCCAGAAAGAATGAAGGGATGGAGTTAAAGCAAAAACAACACCCAGCTGTGGATGGGAATGGTAATAGAAGCAAGATCTGATGCTTAAAGAGCAATATTGCATAGGAACCTGGAATGTTAGGTCCATGAATCAAGGCAAATTGGAAGTGGTCAAACAGGAGATGGCAAGAGTGAACATCGAGATTCTACTAATCAGTGAACTAAGATGGACTGGAATGGGTGCACTTAACTCAGATGACCATTATATCTACTACTGTGGACAGGAATCCCTTAGAAGAAACGGAGTAGCCATCATGGTCAACAAAAGAGTCCAAAATGCAGTACTTGGATGCATTCTCAAAAATGACAGAATGATATCTGTCCGTTTCCAAGGCAAATCATTCAATATCATGGTAATCCAAGTCTGTGCCCCTACCAGTAATGCTGAAGAAGCTGAAGTTGAATGGTTCTATGAAGACCTACAAGACCTTCTAGAACTAACACCCCAAAAAGATGTCCTTTTCATTATAGAGGAATGGAATGCAAAAGTAGGAAGTCAAGAAACACCTGGAGTAACAGGCAAATTTGACCTTGGATTACAGAATTAAACAGGACAAAGGCTAACAGAGTTCTGCCGAGAGAACCCATGGGTCATAGCAAATACCCTCTTCCAACAACACAAGAGAAGACTCTACACATGGACATCACCACATGGTCAACACTGAAATCAGATTGATTATATTCTTTGCAACCAAAGATGGAGAAGCTCTATACAGTCAGCAAAAACAAGACCAGGAGCTAACTGTGGCTCAGATCATGAACTCATTATTGCCAAATTCAGACTTAAATTGAAGAAAGTAGGGAAAACCACTAGACCATTCAAATATGACCTAAATAAAATCCCTTATGACTCTACAGTGGAAGTGAGAAATAATAAGGACTAGATCTGATAGACAGAGTGCCTCATGATCTATGGGTGGAGGTTTGTGACATTGTACAGGAGCCAGGGATCAAGACCATCCCCAAGAAAAAGAAATGCAACAACAACAAAAAAATGGCTGTCTGAGGAGGCCTTACAAATAGCTTTGAAAAGATGAGAAGCAAAGAGCAAAGGAGAAAAGGAAAGATATACCCATTTGAATGCAGAGTTCCAAAGAATAGCAAGGAAAGATAAGAAAGCCTTCCTCAGTGATCAATGCAAAGAAATAAAGGAAAATAATAGCATGGGAAAGACTAGAGATCTCTTCAATAAAATTAGAGATACCAAGGGAACATTTCATGCAAAGATGGGCTCAGTAAAGGACAGAAATGGTATGGACCTAACAGAAGCAGAAGACATTAAGAAGAGCTGACA
>NW_011492560.1:25095-26667 GCF_000754665.1 Bison bison bison
AGGTTTCTTTCCTGCAAATTTATCGTATACAAATGGTTTAGGTGATTTACATCATCTTCTGGCCAGAAGGCCTATTAACATTTTATGACTCTTGACAAAGACTTATCAACAAAGACTTATTTTCTCTAAGAGTAATTATTTTAAAGTTTGGCGCCATCTTCTGAAGATAAAATTGCATTCCTATAGGGCGGATGTGTATTGGGTTTACAACAAAGGAAAGAATTTATGACCTTAAGGGTCTAAAGTTACTAACACCAAGGCCACTACTTATTTTTTCTACATACCAACTATATTAATTAATACACATTCAAGGATATGATTCAGGGGACGTGAAAACTTGGCAACAAATATTGGCTCATCAATGAAATCTTTTACTAGTTTTATTCTGACAGTTTCTAACTCTCTGAGAGGCTCTAAGCTATTTGAATATATTAAGCTTCCCGTGCCTCTTGAGGCTGGGAGACTGTAAACAATCGTATGCATAGCTGTAGGAGTCTGGGTAAACTTGTCATGCGAGTTAGAGAGCCATCTGAGGGGTTTGGATTTAAACACTCCTAATTGCCCAGGAACTTTTATTAATTGGAGCTGTAAGTTAACTCTTTGACAGAGAGAGCAAGATGGTGGTGGGGGACAGCCCCCAGTAAAGTCAGAGGTGAGAGCACAAAGCAGTAAAGTAGGCAGACTCTGGTTTTTTGGGGGTAGATGCTCGAGAATATCCAGGGGGACTCCTGAGGCTCGATCCCACCTTTGCATATGCCGAGCCTCCTTCCTCATGACCTTTGTCATGAGTGGAATGCCTCACCGGCTCCCGGCACTCAGCAGTGGCCACAGGACTGGAAAAGGTCTGTTTTCATTCCAATCCCAAAGAAAGGTAATGACAAAGAATTTCTGCTTTGTAAAGAGATTCATTTGTACCAATTTTATAGATCCCATATATAAGTGATATGATATGATATTTTTATTTCTCTGTCACTTCACTCAGTTTAATAATCTCTAGGTCTATCCATGCCAGTGCAAATGGCATTATTTCTTTCTTATGACTGAGTATTATTCATATATATATATATACACACACACACACCACATTTATAAACACCATGATCCGTTTTTTGTTTGTTTTCCACTGCAATTTATTATTTGATTAACATTTTAAAATACTAAAAATGTTAATATTGGTCATCTTATTTTCCATTATGTGATCTGTTCATTCTTTGTGTTGATCCAAATTATTTTAATCTGTATTAGTTTCTTCTACTTGAAGAACTTCCTTTTACATTCTCACATGCAAATATGCTTATGATATAATTTTTCCCTTTAGTTTTATGTCAATGTTTTTATTCTTAAAGTTCACTTTCTGGTGAAGGGCTGGTAAAAGATATTCCATGCAAATAGAGACCAAAAGAAAGCAGGAGTAGCAATACTCATATCAGGTAAAGTAGACTTTAAAACAAAGGCTGTGAAAAGAGATGAAGAAGATCACTACATAATGATCAAAGGATCGACCCAAGAAGAAGATATAACAATTATAAATATATATGCACCCAATATAGGAGCACCACAATATGTAAGACA
>NW_011492560.1:27432-28065 GCF_000754665.1 Bison bison bison
AAATAAATTCAAAAGAAACAAAAGAGACCATAGCAAAAATCAACAAAGCTGGTTCTTTTGAAAGGATAAATAAAAATTGACAAACCATTAGCCAGACTCATCAAGAAACAAAGGGAGAAAAATCAAATCAATAAAATTAGAAATGAAAATGGAGAGATCACAACAGACAACACAGAAATACAAAGGATCATAAGAGACTACTATCAGCATTATATGCCAATAAAATGGACAACGTGTAAGAAATGGACAAATTCTTAGAAAAGTACAACTTTCCAAAACTGAACCAGGAAGAAATAGAAAATCTTAACAGACCCATCACAAGCACAGAAATTGAAAGTGTAATCAGAAATCTTCCAGTAAACAAAAGCCCAGGTCCAGACGGCTTCACAACTGAATTCTACCAAAAATTCAGAGAAGAGCTAACACCTATCTTACTCAAACTCTTCCAGAAAACTGCAGAGGAAGGTAAACTTCCAAACTCATTCTATGAGGCCACCATCACCCTAATACCAAAACCTGACAAAGACCCCACAAAAAAAGAAAACTATAGGCCAATATCACTGATGAACATAGATGCAAAAATCCTTAACAAAATTCTAGCAACCAGAATCCAACAACACATTAAAAAGATCA
>NW_011492560.1:28165-28482 GCF_000754665.1 Bison bison bison
TGGTGAAAGAAATCAAAGAGGACACTAATAGATGGAGAAATATACCATGTTCATGGATTGGAAGAATCAATATAGTGAAAATGAGTATACTACCCAAAGCAATTTATGGATTCAATGCAATCCCTATCAAGCTACCAATGGTATTCTTCACAGAGCTAGAACAAATAATTTCACAATTTGTATGGAGATACAAAAAGCCTCGAATAGCCAATGAAATCTTGAGAAAGAAGAATGGAACTGGAGGAATCAACCTACCTGACTTCAGGCTCTACTACAAAGCCACAGTCATCAAGACAGTATGGTACTGGCACAAAGAC
>NW_011492560.1:28582-29092 GCF_000754665.1 Bison bison bison
GATGCAAGGATTCTTCAATATCTGCAAATCAATCAATGTAATACACCACATTAACAAACTGAAAATAAAACCATATGATTATCTCAATAGATGCAGAGAAAGCCTTTGACAAAATTCAACATCCATTTATGATTAAAAAAAAACTCTCCAGAAAGCAGGAATAGAAGGAACATACCTCAACATAATAAAAGCTATATATGACAAACCCACAGCAAACATTATCCTCAATGGTGAAAAATTGAAAGCATTTCCCCTAAAGTCAGGAACAAGACAAGGGTGCCCACTTTCACCATTACTATTCAACATAGTTTTGGAAGTTTTGGCCACAGCAATCAGAGCAGAAAAAGAAATAAAAGGAATCCAAATTGGAAAAGAAGAAGTAAAGCTCTCACTGTTTGCAGATGACATGATCCTCTACATGAAAACCCTAAAGACTCCACCAGAAAATTACTAGAACTAATCAATGAATATAGTAAATTTTCAGGATATAAAATCAACACACAGAAATCC
>NW_011492561.1:0-411 GCF_000754665.1 Bison bison bison
AATGCTATGGAAGTACTTTAAAAAAAAAAAAAAACAACTGAACATAGAACCAACATATAACCCAGAAATCCCACTATTGGGCATATACCAACAGAAAACCATAATGCAAAAAAATACATTCACCCCAATGTTCACTGCAGGATTATTTTCAATAGCCAAGACATGGAAGCAACCTAAATGTCTATCAACAGAAGAACAGATAAAGAGGATGTAGTACATATATACATAAGACTATTACTCAGGCATAAAAAGAAACAAAATTCTATCATTTAAAGAGATGCTTGGGGCTGGTGCACTGGGAGGACCCAGAGGGATGGTACGGGGAGGGAGGAGGGAGGAGGGTTCAGGATGGGGAACACATGTATACCTGTGGTGGATGCATGTTGATATATGGCAAAACCAATACAATAT
>NW_011492561.1:4793-5320 GCF_000754665.1 Bison bison bison
TGTTAGCTCTCTTTTTCAGCATAAATAGATAAGCTGATTCTAAAATTCATATGAATTTTCAAGGGACCTAGAATAATCTTGAAAAAGAAGAATAAAGCAGAAGGACTCATATTTCCTGCTATCAAAGCTTACTACAAAGCTACAGTAATCAAAAGAGTGTCATACTGGTGTAAGGCTAGACAGACATTTAGGTCAATGGAATAGACCTTGATATTCCAGAAATAAATCCATACACCTCTGGTCAACTGCTTTTAGACAAGGGTGTCAAGTTCATGTAATGGGAAAAGAATAGCCTTTTCAACAAATGAGGCTGGGACAAATTGATTTCCACATGAAAAAGAATCAATTTGGACTACTATATCATACTATATGCAAAAATATTATATTGAGTCGAGCTGTAGGAGTTGCTTATATATTTTTGAGATTAGTTGTTTGTCAGTTGCTTCATTTGCTATTATTTTCTCCCATTCTGAAGGCTGCCTTTTCACCTTGCTAATGTTTCCTTTGATGTGCAGAAGCTTTTTAAG
>NW_011492562.1:0-614 GCF_000754665.1 Bison bison bison
ACTACTACATATACGTCAGAAAGGGCTCCCCTGGTGGCTGAGCTGGTAAAGAACCTGCCTGGAAATGCAGGAGCCACAAAAGATGCTGGTTTGATTCTTGCTTATGGAAGATCCCCTGGAGTTCAGTTCAGTACAGTTCAGTCACTCAATCATGTCCGATTCTTTGGGACCCCATGAACTGCAGCACGCCAGGCCTCCCTGTCTATCACCAACTCCCGGACTTCACCCAAACCCACGTCCATTAAGTCAGTGATGCCATCCAACTATCTATCCTCTGTCAGCCCCTTCTCCTCCTGACCTCAATCTTTCCCAACATCAGGGTCTTTTCAAATGAGTCAGCTCTTCGCAAGAGGTAGCCAAAGTACTGGAGTTTCAGCTTCAACATCAGTCCTTCCAATGAACACCCAGGACTGACCTCCTTTAGGATGGATTGGTTGGATCTCCTTGCAGTCCAAGGGACTCTCAAGAGTCTTCAACACCACGGTTCAAAAGCATCAATTGTTCAGCACTCAGCTTTCTTTATAGTCCAACTCTCATATCCATATATGACTACTGGAAAAACCATACCCTTGACTAGATGGACCTTTGTTGGCAAAGTAATGTCTCTGCTTTTT
>NW_011492562.1:4929-5292 GCF_000754665.1 Bison bison bison
AACTGTGTGCTGATTTCTGACTTACAGAACCTGTGATATAAACAGATGTTGTTCCATCACAAAAGTTCTTGATAATTTGTCACTCATCAATAGGAAACTAACATAGAAAATAAACTTGTTAATTGGTGTGATCAGTTGATAGTATTTAGGATTTGTTATGACATAAGAAAATGTGGAATGTAATGAAACCTTGTAGCACATAGTACTGTGATAGACAGTTCCCAAATTCTGACCATAGTCCTATAAGTTTTCATCCATTTTCAAAATGCACTTTGAATTTTTTAAGACAGCAAGTTTCAATCAATGATTATCTTTCTTTTCTCTGTATTAAAGCTTTTACAAATTTATTGTCATATGAAGAAA
>NW_011492563.1:0-572 GCF_000754665.1 Bison bison bison
TACATTATGCACACAATTGCCAGAGAGACCTTCTCAAATAAAAAATCAGAACTTGTAACCCCCTTGTTTGATACTTTCTAGTGAATCTTCATTTCACTTAGGGTAAAATACCAATGTATTTTCAAGACTTACTACATCCTTACTTCTCTGACCTCTTCTTTATTTTCTTCTCTGCTTCCTAGGTTCTAATCTCACTATTTTTTTCCCCACTCCTCAAGTTCATTCCCACCCCAAGCCCCTTGAAATTGTTCTCTCTCTCTCTCTCTGGAATACTTTCTCTCCAGATATGTGCATGCTTAGCTCCTTGTTTAGGTCTCAGATCAAATGTCACTTCTTCATGCCTTCTCAATCAAGACAAATTAACTCTCCCCAGTAACTCTGTTATACTATCTCCTTTAACTTTCTCCATAACAATGATCACTTTTTGAAATTGTTCTTTGCATTTATTTATTTTCTTGTTGTCTCTCTCCAATTCAATGTAAATTCCACATGAATAAGAATGTTATCTGAGATTGTGCATGTTAGGTCACTTCAGTTGTGTCCAACTCTTTGCAACCCTATGGACTGTAGTC
>NW_011492563.1:672-1258 GCF_000754665.1 Bison bison bison
TTGGCTTGGAAACGAACAGAGATTATTCTGTCGTTTTTGAGATTGCATCCAAGTACTGCATTATGGACTCTTTTGTTGACCATGATAGCCACTCCATTTCTTCTGAGGGATTCCTGCCCACAGTAGTAGATACAATGGTCATCTGAGTTAAATTCACCCATTCCAGTCCATTTCAGTTCGCTGATTCCTAGAGTGTCGACATTCACTCTTGCCATCTCTTGTTTGACCACTTCCAATTTGCCTTGATTCATGGACCTGACATTCCAGGTTCCTATGCAATATTGCTCTTTACAGCATCGGACCTTGCTTCTATCACCAGTCACATCCACAGCTGGGTATTCTTTTTGCGTTGGCTCCATCCCTTCATTCTTTCTGGAGTTATTTCTCCACTGATCTCCAGTACCATATTGGGCACCTACTGACCTGGGGAGTTCCTCTTTCAGTATCCTATCATTTTGCCTTTTCATACTGTTCATGGGGTTCTCAAGGCAAGAATACTGAAGTGATTTACCATTCCTTTCTCCAGTGGACCACATTCTGTCAGATCTCTCCACCATGACCTGCCCATCTTGGGTTGCCCCACGGG
>NW_011492563.1:3208-3292 GCF_000754665.1 Bison bison bison
AAGACATTTCTTCAAAAAAGACATACAGATGGCTAACAAACACATGAAAAGATGCTCAACATCACTCATTATCAGAGAAATGCA
>NW_011492563.1:4582-8192 GCF_000754665.1 Bison bison bison
TCTGCCTGCAATGCAGGAGACCCAGGTTCGATTCCTGAGTTGGGAAGATCCCCTGAAGAAAAGAATGGCAACCCACTCCAGTATTCTTACCTGGAGAAATCCATGGACAGAGGAGCCTAGAGGGCTACAGTCCATGGGATTGGGAAGAGTCAGAAATGACTTACTACTAACACTACTACTTTTTGTGTCACTAGAAGAATTCCAATTTTAATTACTATGATGTATTTCTTATATGTATTACATGAGCATAAATGAAAATCAGTGATGCTATTAGTAAAAAAATTTTCAATGTGTTTCTAGATTTAGTTATCTATAGATTTAAAGGTACATAGGAAGTCTTCAAAATGATTGTGTGTTTTAGTCGGATTGCTGGGTCCCAAGAGTGGTATTGCTGAGTCATGTGGTAGCTCTATTTTTAGTTTTTTAAGGCAGCGGTCCCCAATTTAGGCATTACTAAGGACATAAAACAAAAGAAAAGAACACAATTTCTAGAAATATATTTATAACTAAGTAAATACTATAGCTAAAATCTAAAAGAGAATCCAAATACCATAGAATTTGTTGTTAATATGATAACATGTGACTTTGTAATTAGAATCGACAAATGTTTTTTCTCTGAATCAGGATTTGCTGAACCAATTGGTAAGTTTTCCTTTTCCTCAACTGTTATGTCTTTTAATTTAAATACTAGCCTGAAAGTTATCCCTATAGTTTTTTACTGATATAATTAACATACAACATTCTATTGGTTTCAAGTGTATAGCATAATGATTCAATATTCATAGATATCATGAAATGAACACAATAAGACTAGTTAACATCCATCACCATACATAGTTACATTTGTTTCTTGTGTTGAAAGCTTTTAAGATCTACTCTCCTAGCAACTTTCAAATATACAGTATATTATTATTAACTGTAGTCACCATGCTGGGCATGACTATAGAAAGGATGCACACAGGAATGAGCTCCTCTTTAATGAAGACTCTCAAGCATAAATTTCCTATTTTTGGCAGGAATTTTATGGACCCACTGCAGGTGGGTAAATAGACTATGGTCCACTTCATCTAAAAGCTAGAGATTAAGCAAAAAGACAGATGTACTCCCATGTTCAGATATTTACAGTAGCCAAAATATGGAAGCTATACCTAAGTGCTCATCAGCAGATGAGTGAATAAAGCAGATGTGGTATATATGTACAATGGAATATTATTCAGTTATTTAAAAAAGAGTGAAATTCTGCATTTGTAACAACATGGATGGACATAGAGAGTATTATGTGTAGTGAAATAAGTCAGACAGAAGAAGACAAATATTCTATGTTATCACTCGTATGTGGAATCTAAAAAATAAAGCAAATGAATGACTATAACAACACTGAAAAAGACTCACAGATACAGAGAGTGGTAACCACTCACAAACCCGTGGTTATCAGTAGGGAGAAGAAACAGGGAAGAGGTTAGATAGAGGTATGAGATTAAGAGACACAAACTATTATGTATAAAATATATAAGCTACAATGATATACTGTATCATTGTAATGATAGTCATTACATCAGGGAAAATATAGTCATTATTTTGCAATAACTTTAAATGGAGAATAATCTATAAAAATATTGAATCACTATATTGTACATCTGAAGGTAATATAGTATTGTAAGTCAGCTGTACTTCAATTTTTAAAAGAAGACATTGTGATATAATAGCACAAAACCTAAGAATTAAGGTACTTTCCAGTCCAAGACTGTGTATCTTACATGTTCATAAAGGACCACCTTGCTAGGACTCACAGCGTCAAATTAACTGATGTAGAAGTCTTTGAGCTTTTTGAATATTATTTTATAAGACTCCCTTAATGCATATTTACAAGGGATATACATTGTATACTTAATAGTTTAAAAATAGTAACTAATTTTTTGTGCTTTTATTTTAGCAAAAACCTCACCACGTCTTAGTAAGTACAGTATCTTATAATTCTACTGACAATAGTCTGTTGCTGCATGCACAGGACTATTATTACATTCTATGATTGCTATTCTACAGTGGAGCAGAAATCAAGAACTTTATTGTTACTGCCAATTATTTTGAAACTAAAACCAAATCAAAAAAATAAACATAGAAGTACATTATCATTCAATCAAGTCAACGGACTTACCAGCGACAAAGAAGAACGTTCTTACTAGAGATAAAAATGACTCAGAGCTGAGAATTAAAAATAGAGAAATACAATGAAGGATAATTTTTTTAAACACCTTGCTAAATCTTCTAAATCTTACACACAGGATCCAAAAATTTAGTTGAGAGTCTGAACAAGTAAAGAGAATAAAAGAATAGACTATACCTATGTTTCTTCTGGGGCTTCCCAGGTTACACCAGTGGTAAAGAACCCATCCGCCAATGGAAGAGACAGAAGAGACTGGATTCCATCCATCGCTTGGTTGGGAAGATCCCCTGGAGAAGGGCATGGCAACCCACTGCAGTATTCTGGAGAATGCCATGGACAGAGGAGCCTGGTGGACTACAGTTCATAGGGTCGCAAAGAGTCAGATACTACTGAAACGAATTAGCACACACACATGTTTCTTCTGAAATTACAAAATTAATGAAATAGAATCAATTAGGATTAATATTACAAATAGGATGAAGACAGAAATCCCAAAAAATAAAAATTAGGTGTGGAAAAGGAAACAGCAAAATGCAAAAGAATCAATGACTATAGTTTATCTTAATGAATAGAAGAAACACATAGAATTACCATCTACCCAATTCATACTAACAAAAGGAGTTGTACCAATAAGAAAAAATATGTTTAAAAAATAATGGTCCACATTAGCTTAGATTTTGTGATAACTGATGATAAACAACCAAAAATTGTCAGATATTCTAGACTAAACTTTAGGAAAACCAACTTCAAAAGTTTCAATTATAAACATAGAAGATCATGTATAAAAAAGTGAAAGAATTAATGTTTAAGAGATTTTTCTGTGTCGGATTATAGTGCCAAAGCAGCCAACATGGAACTTAAAGACCCAAAATAATATACACATAAAAGACCATAGAACTATGGGCTCTGGAGTTTTGATGCTTAAGTATAAATGCAGACTTGACCACTGAAGTGCCTGGTCTTGAACGGTTTACTTAACCTATTCCTGCTAGTTCTTTCATTGATAAAATGAAGGTAACAATTATAGCCATCTCATGGGATTTCAGTGAGAATTAAAATAGTTTAATCCACTGAAACAATGCCTCAGTTCAGTTCAATTCAGTCGCTCAGTCGTGTCTGACTCTCTGCAACCCCATGAATCGCAGCATGCCAGGCCTCCCTGTCCATCACCAACTCCCGGAGTTCACCTAGACTCATGTCCATCGAGTCAGTGATGCCATCCAGCCATCTCATCCTCTGTCGTCCCCTTCTCCTCCTGGCCCCAATCCCTCCCAGCATCAGAGTCTTTTCCAATGAGTCAACTCTTCACATGAGGTGGCCAAAGTACTGGAGTTTCAGCTTTAGCATCATTCCTTCCAAAGAAATCCTAGGGCTGATCTCCCTCAGAATGGACTGGTTGGATCTCCTTGCAGTCCAAGGGACTCTCAAGAGTCTTATCCAACACCA
>NW_011492563.1:8770-17235 GCF_000754665.1 Bison bison bison
CCTGCCTCTTGAGAAATCTGTATGCAGGTCAGGAAGCAACAGTTAGAACTGGACATGGAACAACAAACTGGTTCCAAATAGGAACAATGCCTAGGCACATGTTAATCAACCAATTATCACTAGCTATTGTAATTACTTTGTACTCAAGAAAAAGCTATATTCAAGATTTTTAGACTTCATTTATTTCTTTTTTATTATAGAAAAAGATGTGAGAGCCAGAGGTAAGTTCTTTCCACTTCTCCATTCCAAATCATTTCAATTTAGCTGTATGTATGTTTTTGCTGAATTTGGCTGCTTCTGTGTCCAACATTAATGTTATGATGTCTCCTTTTGCCTTTTTCCCTTCCATATCCAAAAGTTTGCTAATTAGTAGGAAATTGTGATTTTAAAACTGTAACAAAACTACAAAACAATATGTGATTCTTTAATGGGGCTTAATAATGCCATGAAAGTTTTTGTACTCTAAGGAAATTAGATGTTGAAAAAACTCAAAGAAGACTATTATTAATTATACAATCTATAAGTTAAACTGTATTCATTTACGTTTGTTTATAGGAGCTGCTGAGAAACCCATGCTTAAGCTTTTTTCTATTTCTCAGCATAAGTGATTTGGGGATAAATAAGTTCATAAAGAATTTTTGATTACTCTGACAATTAACATACCCAAATTTGAAAACCTCATATTAGTATTTTTCATTGTATACTCAGCCCTGAGTGGTGAGGATTTTTAGAGATTACTGACAGTTTGCTGAAAAGCTTAAATGCACTGAATAACTAAGACGGTATATTCCTCAGAACAAATAAAATTCACTTTAAAAGAAAAACCACATAGACTGGAGTCTACATAAAAGGGAGTCAACATTAAGAGAAAAGAGAAAGTACATATGAGAGGCTATTAAGAAAGGATGAATATGAGTTGTTCAAAGATAAATGCAAATGATTAGGGAAAGTAATGGGCGCCCCAGTAATAAGCTTCTCACTTAGCAGAGATATCACAGAGGAGCTACCACAAGTGGGTGATGAGACTAAAATCTTACCACAGTTCTCTCCAGTCTTGGCACTTAGCATGGCACACACCAATAAAGGACCATTTGACCAGGAACTATAGCAATACATAACCATGGCAGAGGTGTTTGTGCTGGTTGGGTGTCATTTTATAAGATTTCCAAATTGGAAGATTTTAAACAGGAAAATGTGCTGCTCAATAACAGGTTAACAAATAACTACTTGTTTGTGCTTATATTTCAACAAAAGCTGAACCACCTAGTGGTAAGTACATTATTTAACTTGTTACTTAATGACTGTTATAGTATAAAGACTTCAACTAAATTTGAAGGTTGTCATGGTCAATTGGACACAAGTTAAGACTTTTCAGTTACTGAAAATTTTCTTGAAACCAAACCTCACTAATTTGTAGAAAGAATAGCTAAGAACTTCAGCATTGTATCAAATCAGCTGACTTGCCAAAACACAATCAGGAGACATTTAAAGAATTTAAATGAAATGAATTAAATTAAATGAGTTGAAGCTAGGAAAGGAAGACTGAGAAACAAAAGAAATGGGTGAGAGTAAGGGAAGAAAATAGTAAGATGAAATTTATAAATCTTATTCCTAGCTCCTCAAAGTCACTCAGATGCCTAAACAATACAGAAAGTGAATAAAAGAATCGGCCATATATATATATTTCTCTCAGGATATCAAAATTGATAGGGTATAATTCAAAAGGGTAACATTTTAAGTGAAATGTGAGAAATGGAATATTTTCTACCATATCAGTAAAAAGGGATTTCACAATCATCAGCAATTCCAGCCCTCCAATGTGGGCCTAAGGGCACTCAGGAAGGAGAAAAATACTTGCTATATAATAGCCATCAAACTGTAGCCACTCACTATGGTGAGTCCAAGGAAGCTCAGGATGTGAAAAATACAGGATACTGGCACCAGGATAGCTGAAATGAATATGAAAGGAAGGATTTTAGTGAGCCCAGACTCTTGCATCTTTCCATACATAGAAAAGCACTAAATTCCTTAACTTGGGGTATTTTATATCCTTTAATTAACAGTAATCTTATATGCAGGTCAGGAAGCAACAGTTAGAACTGGACATGGAACAACAGACTGGTTCCTGATAGGAAAAAGAGTACATCAAGGCTGTATATTGTCACCCTGCTTATTTAAATTATATGCAGAGTACATCATGAGAAACGCTGGGCTAGAAGAAGCACAAGCTGGAATCAAGATAGCCGGGAGAAATATCAATAACCTTAGATATGCAGATGACACTACCCTTATGGCAGAAAGTGAAGAGGAACTAAAAAGCCTCTTGATGAAAGTGAAAGTGGAGAGTGAAAAAGTTGGCTTAAAGCTCAACATTCAGAAAACGAAGATCATGGCATCCGGTCCCATCACTTCATGGGAAACAGATGGGGAAACAGTGGAAACAGTGTCAGACTTTATTTTTCTGGGCTCCAAAATCACTGCAGATGGTGACTGCAGCCATGAAATTAAAAGACACTTACTCCTTGGAAGGAAAGTTATGACCAACCTAGATAGCATATTGAAAAGCAGAGACATTACTTTGCCAACAAAGGTTCGTCTAGTCAAGGCTATGGTTTTTCCAGTGGTCATGTATGGATGTGAGAGTTGGACTGTGAAGAAGGCTGAGCGCCAAAGAATTGATGCTTTTGAACTGTGGTGTTGGAGAAGACTCTTGAGAGTCCCTTGGACTGCAAGGAGATCCAACCAGTCCATTCTGAAGGAGATCAGCCCTGGGATTTCTTTGGAAGGAATGATGCTAAAGCTGAAACTCCAGTACTTTGGCCACCTCATGTGAAGAGTTGACTCACTGGAAAAGACTCTGATGCTGGGAGGGATTGGGGGCAGGAGGAGAAGGGGACGACAGAGGATGAGATGGCTGGATGGCATCACTGACTTGATGGACGCAAGTCTGAGTGAACTCCGGGAGTTGGTGATGGACGGGGAGGCCTGGCGTGCTACAATTCATGGGGTCGCAAAGAGTCGGACACGACTGAGCAACTGAACTGAACTGAACTGAATCTTTTGACATCCAGACAACTGGTCCTTTGTTGTGAGACTTCTATATAACCTGGCTCCTCCCCTCACCCTTGGAGCATTTCTCTCCGAGTTACTTGAGATGCTGTCTCTTGGGCTTGATGTCCTAAAACTTCCCACCAAATGAAAAATAACTGTCAACTTTTAGGTTGTGACTATTTTCTAAGTTGATAAATGGAAGAAGAGTAAAAAATAAAAGCATAATGTGTACGAAAATGGAAAATTTAACAAAGTTAAATTTAAACTGACTTTAAACATCTTATTATGTGTAGAAAAAGTAACAGGAGTACTTCAGTTCAGTTCAGTTCAGTCAGTCGCTAAGTTGTGTCTGACTCTTTGTGACCCCATGAACCGCAGCATGCCAGCCTCCCTGTCCATTACCAACTCCCCAAGTCCAGCTAAACCCATGTCCACTGAGTCAATGATGCTACTCTCAACCTAATTTACACAAACGAAATGGATTGTATTAATAAGAAAAAGAACCATAAATCCCTGGTAAAAGATCACATGAACTTAGACTGTGTGATTATAAAGGAGAAAATGGCTAAAAAGTATCAAATATGTAAACTTTAGGAAAGCTGATTTCAAAATTTCACAGCATTAGCAGTGTTAAGGGCTTCCCTGGTAGCTCAGCTGGTAAAGAATCCGCCTGCAATGCAGGAGACCCCAGTTCGATCCCTGGGTCAGGAAGATCCCCTGGAGAAGGGGTAGGCTACCCACTCCAGTGTTCTTGCCTGGAGAATCCCCATTGACAAAGGAGCCTGGTGGGCCACAGTCTATGGGGTCACAAAGAGTCAGACATGCAAAGAGCAACTAAGCACACAAGTACAGCATTGTTAAAGCTTTGAGAGGCCACAAGTCCTAGAGTGACACAGCAACGTAAAAGAATAGAAGGAGAGGAAACAATCACATGTTCAGAAATATTTGCTTTCACAACATGAATGAACCTGAAGGGCATTACGCTAAGTGAAATAAGCTAGACAGAGAAAGAAAATACTGCATAGTATCAAATTTGGGTGGAATCTTTAAAAAAGCAAATTTCTTAGAAACAAAGAATAGAATAGTGCTTGCAGGGGCTGGGGAGCAAGAAAAATGGAAGACGTAGTTATAATGTAAAAAATTTCCTGAGGCTCCCATGTACAGTATGGTGACTGTACTTAATAATACAATATTGTATGCTTTAAAATTACTGAGAGTAGACCTTAAGAGTTCCTCTCAACAAGGACAGCAGTATTTTATGTATCAAAATTCAACTCCTTCATTGAGTTCTAGATCCCATCCCATTTCATTCCCTTAGAGAGTTCAGTTCAGTTCAGTTCAGTTGCTCAGTCGTGTCCAACTCTTTGCAACCCCATGAATTGCAGCACACCAGGCCTCCCCATCCACCACCAATTCCTGGAGTTCACCCAAACCCATGTTCATCAAGTCAGTGATGCCATCCAGCCATCTCATCCTCTGTCGTCCCCTTCTCCTCCTGCCCCCAATCCCTCCCAGCATCAGAGTCTTTTCCAATGAGTCAACTCTTCGCATGAGGTGGCCAAAGTATTGGAATTTCAGCTTTAGCATCATTCCTTCCAATGAACACCCAGGACTGATCTCCTTCAGAATGGACTGGTTGGATCTCCTTGCAGTCCAAGGAACTCTCAAGAGTCTTCTCCAACACCACAGTTCAAAAACATCAATTTTTCGGCGCTCAGCTTTCTTCACTTAGAGAGTTAGCTGACCTCAAAACTCACATTTCCTGTTATCTTCAATTTCTCCCTTCCAGCATTTAAACATTTTAATGTCATCCTATATTTTTTTAAATCCTTCCATGACCCAACCACCTGCTCCAATCCAGCCACTCCCTCTCTCATCATGGCTAAACTGCATCAGAGTTGTCCTCATTCCTTACCTCTAATGCTACTTCAACATCCACTCTTAGTCTACTACAACCTGACTTTAAATTATCTTTAATTTAATCCATTAGAGTAAATAAAACTCTGTAATAGATTTCTATAGTGGTAATTTATTTTCAATTTTTCATGAAGTCTCTAATCTTTTTAAGTTAGTTTTATGCTAATTAAGAAGATTTACCAATGAATTTGTAGACCAAAACTCCACTCACTGATTAACAAAAAGAATAAAAAGCAGAACCAATAAATCATAGTTTAAGTCACACATTCTTTTTTGAAAGAGTGGATGGTAACTGACTAAGAGGACCAAAGGTAAGAAAAGTTACAATGAAAAATGGGAAAACTACAAAAGGAGGAAATGGAAAGAAGCAGGTTATTTGCCAGGCTCTGAAGACATCACACATACTCCATAAGTGATTGTGTTGACAGGGATTCCAGCATCAAAATAATTGTAACAGAAATCCTTGTTCTTCTTCGTTGTCATTTATAAGATTCCTCAGTGGGAGATTAACAGGGGGAAAATAAGCTGTACCCATAATTGACTAAAACAACATGTCTCTTGTATTTCAGCAAAAGCTACACCACCAGTTACTAGTAAGTAACACTGTCATATTTGTAATTACTTTATGTAATGGACTATTATAGGGTACATGAACTATTATTAACTTTGCTGGTTGTCATTTTCAGTGAGGGACAAGTTAAGAATTTTATTGAATTCCTGGAAATTAAATGCCACTTACCTGTAGAAAAATAACCTGTAAAGGATATTATTCTCATTCCAAACCAAAGGGGAGGAAAACATATACTAAAGTTGTAAGTTAAATGAATTGAAGCAGAAAGAGGAATATAGAGAAATCGAAGAGTGCAAAATGAGGAGGAAAGAATTTGTTAAATAATTAAAGTTTATACTCAGTACCCAGAGGTATACCTGGGAGGTTAGACAACAGAATAAGAAGTAAATAAAAGACAGTACAACATTCTGAGAAACACTCTTTCTTTCTTGAAACACTCTGTCCCCCTTGAAACCACATTTCACTTTCCTTGCTTTCTTCCCACATTTCTTGCCCTGTATTAATCTCATTGTTATTCACCTCTTCCTCTTCCTGGTTCTTAAATGCTTGTGTTCCTCAGAACTTTCTCACGAGCCTCTTTCTCCTCCTCAGTTGCTTAAGCAACGTTTTAAAACCTGTAAGTCTTATTGTGGGATGTTAACTACCATTATATATAGCTCCAGCACAGTTCTCACTCCAGAGCTCTAGTTCACATTGTTTTCATACATTCAACACCTATTTATAAATCTATTAAATGCAGACACACTGATAGTACTAAATGCAACAGATATGACTCTTGTCCTCATGAAGCATCTTGCAACTTTATGGGGGAAACAATTAACAAATAAAGAAACTATAAATATATAAACAATATTATTATAACTGACATTGTTTAATACAACCTGGTACTATGCCTGAGAATTATAAGGGAGGCCAGAGTCGATCCCATAAAACCTTATAAATCTTAATTTTTTCCTTCTAATCTGTTTACCTCTCTTCGGTCAGCAATTTTGGAGATTCCTAAGAGTTTTCCTGAAAGCATAAATAAATCAATAAACTGACATAACAAATATACAAAATAAAATCTTTTTATAATAAATCTATATAAAGGAAGAATAAAGGCCAGGTTTTGAAAAAAAAAAAAGCAGATGATTAACAAGATCCAAAGTTCAAATGCAATAACATCATACCATAAAGCATTTCACTGTCTTTGGATCTGATAGGAAGAAATGAGAAACAAGGAACACAGAGGAACACAGAAAGGCTTTTGTATCCAGGAGGACCCCACCAGGTCCTGCTTGTTTCAACGTTACCTGTGCTTCTGACTAACCAGCTCCATAAACCAGAAGGTTCAATTACCACCTCCAACTCTGGATGCCAATCACAAGTCCAGGTTGTTACCTATATTTAGTTATAACGCAGGATTCCCATGACCTTTTCCTTGGGTTGGATTAACTTGCTAGAGTGGCTCACAGAATTCAAGAAACCATTTACAAGCTAGATTCCTGATTTACTACAAAAGATACTAAAAGACGACAAGAATCAACAGCAGATGAAGAGACACAGAAGGCAAGGCCCCAAACAAAGGAGCTTCTGTCCTTTGGAATCTGGGGAAACATTCTGACTCCCCAGCCTGGAAGAGCTTTGAACTCCCTCCATTTGGGTTTTTATGGAGGCTTTAAAACATTAAAATGACCAATTAATCATTAACTATCAGTGATTAACTCAACCTCTAGCCCTTCATCCCTCCCAGAAATCCAGGGGTGGGACTGAAAGTTCTAACCCTCTATTCAAGGTTGGTTCTTCTGGCAACCAGCCCCTGTCTTTAGGTGATTTTCAGAAGTTACCTCATTAACATAAACCCAAACTCATTAGAAAAGACCTTGATGCTGGAAAAGATTGAAGGCAGGAGGAGAAGGGGACAACAGAGGATAAGATGGTTGGATGGCATTACCAACTTGATGGACATGAGTTTGAGCAAGCTCTGGGAGTAGGTGATGGACAGGGAAACCTGGCATGCTGCAGTCCATGGGGTCACAAAGAGTTGGGCACGACTGAGCGACTGAACTGAACTGAACAAAGACAGTAAAGAATCCACCTGCAATGCAGGAGACCTAGGTTCTGTCCCCGGGTTGGGAAGATCCCTGGAGATGGTAATAGCTACCCACTCCAGTATTCTTGCCTGGAGAATTCCATGGACAGAGGAGCCTGGGGGGCTAAAGTCCATGGGTTCACAAAGAGTCGGACAAGACTCAGTGACTAACACAGATGTGGTGAAAAGGGGTTCATTATGAATAACAAGACACCCATTCTACCTTTATGGCTCTGAAGCATTTTCAAGAACTGAGGATAAGGAACCAATTATAACAAAATATGCTCAGATAGCTCTTTCTGCTCAGGAAGAGTTTTGGGAGCTGTAAGCTGAAATGGGGAGAGGGCAGAGGCTTAGAATTGACAAAATTTTAAACTACAACTAGAATAATATGTATCTTATGAAAGGACATACAGAGTTTCTAGTAATATATTTAGAACTAAGTTGCATATAATATTTAATATCTAGGAAAAGTCTAGAGGCCTAAATGTAGTAGTTTATTAATACAACAATATAATGCATTAAGATTGTTTCTAACACATTTTTCTCTAAATTATTATTGCTAAATTAACTAATGAGTTGAGTTTCTATCTTTAAATTATTAAATCCATTAGAGTAAATAAAATTCTGTAATAGATTTCTATAGTGGTAATTTATTTTCAATTTTTCATGAACTCTCTAATCTTTTTAAGTTCAGTCAGTTCAGTTCAGTCTCTCAGTCGTATCCAACTCTTTGTGACCCCATGAATCACAGCACTCCAGGCCTCCCTGTCCATCACCAACTCCCGGAGTTCACTCAAACTCACATCCATCGAGTCGGTGATGCTATCCAGCCATCTCATCCTCTGTCGTCCC
>NW_011492563.1:17335-17728 GCF_000754665.1 Bison bison bison
CTCTTCGCATGAGGTGGCCAAAGTACTGGAGTTTCAGCTTTAGTATCATTCCTTCCAAAGAACACCCAGGACTGATCTCCTTTAGAATGGACTGGTTGGATCCCTTGCAGTCCAAGGGACTCTCAAAAATCTTCTCCAACACCACAGTTCAAAAGCATGAATTCTTCAGTGCTCAGCTTTCTTTAGGTCCAACTCTCACATCCATACATGACCAGTAGAAAAACCATAGCCTTGACTAGATGGATCTTTGTCAGCAAGGTAATGCTTCTGCTTTTTAATATGCTGTCTAGGTTGGTCATAACTTTTCTTCCAAGAAGTAAGCGTCTTTTAATTTCATGGCTGCAATCACCATCTGCAGTGATTTTGGAGCCCAAAAAAATAAAGTCTGACACT
>NW_011492563.1:17828-18355 GCF_000754665.1 Bison bison bison
TGCTTTTTTTTTTTTTTAACTTTACAATATTGTATTGGTTTTGCCATATATCAACATGAATCTGCCACAGGTATACATGTGTTCCCCATCCTGAACCCTCCTCCCTCCTCCTTCCCCATACCATCCCTCTGGGTGGTCCCAGTGCACCAGCCCCAAGCATCCAGTATCGTGCATCAAACCTGGACAGGTGACTCATTTCATATATGATATTATACATGTTTCAATGCCATTCTCCCAAATCATCCCACCCTCTCCCTCCCCCACAGAGTCCAAAAGACTGTTCTATACATCAGTGTCTCTTTTGCTGTCTCGTGTACAGGGTTATTGTTACCATCTTTCTAAATTCCATATATATGCGTTCTTGATGAAAGTGAAAGTGGAGAGTGAAAAAGTTGGCCTAAAGCTCAACATTCAGAAAATGAAGATCATGGCATCCGTCCCCATCACTTCATGGGAAATAGATGGGGAAACAGTGGAAACAGTGTCAGACTTTATTTTTGGGGGCTCCAAAATCACTGCAGATGGTG
>NW_011492563.1:18455-19272 GCF_000754665.1 Bison bison bison
GTCCCTTGGACTGCAAGGAGATCCAACCAGTCCCTTCTGAAGGACATCAGCCCTGGGATTTCTTTGGAAGGAATGATGCTAAAGCTGAAACTCCAGTACTTTGGCCACCTCATGCAAAGAGTTGACTCATTGGAAAAGACTCTGATGCTGGGAGGGGTTGGGGGCAGGAGGAGAAGGGGACGACAGAGGATGAGATGGCTGGATGGTATCACTGACTCGATGGACGTGAGTCTGGCTGAACTCCAGGATTTAGTGATGGACAGGGAGGCCTCGCATGCTGCGATTCATGGGGTCACAAAGAGTCGGACACGACTGAGTGGCTGATCTAATCTGATCTGATCTGATACTGTATTGGTGTTTTTCTTTCTGGCTTACTTCACTCTGTATAATAGGCTCCAGTTTCATCCACCTCATTAGAACTGATTCAAATGTATTCTTTTTAATGGCTGAGTAATACTCCATTGTGTATATGTACCACTGCTCTCTTATCCATTCGTCTGCTGATGGACATCTAGGTTGCTTCCATGTCCTAGCTATTATAAACAGTGCTGCGATGAACATTGGGGTACATATGTCTCTTTCAATTCTGGTTTCCTCAGTGTGTATGCCTAGCATACACAGGGATTGCTGGATCATAAGGCAGTTCTATTTCCAGTTTTTTAAGGAATCTCCACACTGTTCTCCATAGTGGCTGTACTAGTTTGCATTCCCACCAACAGTGTAAGAGGGTTCCCTTTTCTCCACACCCTCTCCACCATTTATTGCTTGTAGACTTTTGGATCGCAGCCATTCTGACTGGCGTGAAATGGTACCTCAG
>NW_011492563.1:22717-23345 GCF_000754665.1 Bison bison bison
GACTGTGGCTTTGTAGTAGAGCCTGAAGTCAGGCAGGTTGATTCCTCCAGTTCCATTCTTCTTTCTCAAGATAGCTTTGGCTATTCGAGGTTTTTTGTATTTCCATACAAATTTGTGAAATTATTTGTTCTAACTCTGTGAAGAATACCGTTGGTAGCTGGATAGGGATTGCATTGAATTCATAAATTGCTTTGGGTAGTATACTCATTTTCACTATATTGATTCTTCCAATCCATGCACATGGTATATTTCTCCATCTACTAGTGTCCTCTTTGATTTATTTCACCAGTGTTTTATAGTTTTCTATATATAAGTCTTTAGTTTCTTTAGGTAGATATATTCCTAAGTATTTTATTCTTTTCATTGCAATGGTGAATGGAATTGTTTCCTTAATTTCTCTATTTTCTCATTATTAGTGTATAGGGATGCAAGGGATTTCTGTGTGTTGATTTTATATCCTGCAACTTTACTATATTCACTGATTAGTTCTAGTAATTTTCTAGTGGAGTCTTTAGGGTTTTCTGTGTAGAGGATCATGTCATCTGCAAACAGTGAGAGTTTTACTTCTTCTTTTCCAATCTGGATTCCTTTTATTTCTTTTTCTGCTCTGATTGCTGTGGCCAAAACT
>NW_011492564.1:0-334 GCF_000754665.1 Bison bison bison
AAGTCAAAGAGGTATATACTGCATAATTTTATTTATATGAAGTTCAAGAATAGGCAAAATGAAGCTACAGTGACAGAAATCAGAACAGCTGTTGCAGTTCAGTTCAGTTCAGCTCAGTTCAGTCACTCAGTCATGTCTGACTCTTTGCGACCCCATGGACTGCAGCACACCAGGCTTCCCTGTCCATCACCAACTCCCAGAGTTTACTCAAACTCATGTCCATTGAGTCCGTGATGCCATCCAACCATCTCATCCTCTGCCATCCCCTTCTCCTCCTGCCTTCAATCTTTCCCAGCATCAGGGTCTTTTCCAACGAGTCAGTTCTTCAAATCAG
>NW_011492564.1:4290-5400 GCF_000754665.1 Bison bison bison
AAGCTGAGATCCTGACAGAAGGCAAGTGATAAGCCATGCGATTTTTCAATAAACACTGATGGGAATGGCAGGTCTTTTTTTCTAGGTCAATTTAGGTAAGAAAGTGCAAAACCTTTAAGAGGTGATGATGGGTTATCTTGGTGATTCGTGGACTTATTTTTTTTCAGAGATGATATAAAGAAGCTATCACTCTTGAAAAAACAAAGTAAGAGAATAGCAGCAAGTAAAAAGAACTAAAACATGATGAAGTCTTGATAGATACCAATCAAAGGGAAAGTGAATTTAAAGAAAAAAAATAATCAAAACTTGGGAAGGACTGACTCTGTTTTCCCATTCTGTCTTCATTTTCTTAATGTACTTATGAATGTATCTTTAGAAGAGAATCACGTCTCATTTTTGTGGCAATATGGGTCTACTCTTTGATTGACTAGCTCAGTTAGTTTCTCTTGTGAGGAAAGGTGGTGTTCCAGAGGTTAAGATGGAGGGAAAGATGAATAGGTGGAGCACAGAGGATTATTAGGACAGTGAAACCATTCCGATTGATACTATAATGATGGATACATGTCATTATACATTTGTCTAAATGCATAGAATATAGAACAACAAGAATGAACTCTAATGTACACTATGCACCTTGGGTGATAATGTGTCCATGTAGGCTCATCAATTGTAACAAAAGTACCACTCTGTACCTTCTTTTCAATTTTTCAGGGAACCTAAAACTGCTGTAGGAAAATCGAGTCTTTAATAAACAAATTTTAAAGAAGAAAAAACAATACTGATAAAAAAATTTTTAAAGAAGTGTGGTATTAGAATAGACACTGTTATTCACAGGCACAATATCCATTTCCCCCTTCTTCCATCCTAACAAAATCCAATTCTGTTCAAGCATCCTCCTCAATTTCCCAGAGCCCGGTTGACTCAGGAGAAACTGACTCCTTCCTCAGTTCCAGGAGTAGGTCTTGATTAGTCTCAGCTATTCAAGGTAATCCCATCATTCTTACCAGTGACTGATTCAGAAGTCCAGGCTTAAGGCCAATCAGTGCACGGCACTGTCTGAGTGACTGTGATCACATGACTGTAGCCTACCCAATCACACTGTAGGAAAGG
>NW_011492564.1:9090-9747 GCF_000754665.1 Bison bison bison
CAACAAAATAAAACACTATTTATTTATATGAATATAACGATGACAAATATAACATGCTAGATACACCCAGATAGGCTTATCCTCATGTATTTAACTGTCCTGCTAACAGATAATTGTTGTTAAAGATTGTGTTTCTTCTCATGTAATTTTATTTTTTCTAAGAAACGTTATTAAGTAGCAGGAAAAACCCCAAAGCAAAAACCTACTTTCCAAACAAATACATGTACCTGAATCCACATGTTTTGGGGGCTGACTATGTAACTCTAATGGCAGAAAGTGAAGAGGAACTAAAGAGCTTCTTGATGATGGTGAAAGAGGAAAGTGAAAAAGCTTGCTTGAAACTCAACTTTCAAAAAATTAAAATTATATTATCCAGTCCCATCACTTCATGGCAAATTGACGGGGAAAAAGTGGAAACAGTGACAGATTTTATTTTCTTGGTCTCCAAAATCACTGCAGATGGACCACAACCATGAAATTAAAAGACACTTGCTTCTTGGAAGGAAAGCTATCACAAATCTAGATAGTGTATTGAAAAGCAGAGACATCACTTTGCCAACAAAGGTCCGCTATGGTTTTTCCAGTAGTCACATACGGATGTGAGAGTTGGACCCTAAAGAATGCTGAGTGTCGAAGAATTGATGCTTTTGAATTGCA
>NW_011492565.1:0-609 GCF_000754665.1 Bison bison bison
GCTGAGTAATATTCCATTGTGTATATGTACCACAGCTTTCTTATCCATTTGTCTGCCAATGAACATCTAGGTTGCTTCCATGTCCTGGCTATTATAAACAGTGCTGCAATGAACATTGGTGTACACGTGTGTATTTCAATTCTCATTTCCTCAGTGTGTATGCCCAGCAGTGGGATTGCTGGATCATAAGGCAGTTCTATTTCCAGTTTTTTAAGGAATCTCCACACTGTTCTCCATAGTGGCTGTACTAGTTTGCATTCCCACCAACAGTGTAAGAGGGTTCCCTTTTCTCCACACCCTCTCCAGCATTTATTGTTTGTAGACTTTTGGATAGCAGCCATTCTGACCGGTGTAAGATGGTACCTCATGTGGTTTTGATTTGCATTTCTCTGATAATGAGTGATGTTGAGCATCTTTTCATATGTATGTTAGCCATCTGTATGTCTTCTTTGGAGAAATGTCTATTTAGTTCTTTGGCCCATTTTTTGATTGGGTCTTTTATTTTTCTGGAATTGAGCTGCAGGAGTTGCTTGTATATTTTTGAGATTAATTCTTTGTCAGTTGCTTCATTTGCTATTATTTTCTCCATTCTGAAGGCTGTCTTTTCAG
>NW_011492565.1:3857-5183 GCF_000754665.1 Bison bison bison
CCTTCACTTATCCCTGTTTCTTTTTAAGTATCTACAAATTTATCCTTCCAACCTTTACTGAGCACTGTTTTTGTCTTTGACACTGTACTGAGCACTGGATACACTTAAAAAAATTATTTCTCTCTCTCTCTCAGTGTAGTGAGGAAACCAGACTCTGAACAAACAGCAACAACTTAATACACAGAGTGCTCTAATAGAAGTATGTGTAGAGTCCTATAAGAACACAGCAGGTAGCACAGTATCATGTACATTACAGATGCTCAAAATTTATCTGTCAAATTTAATTTACTTAAAGAGAAGAAGGGTTTAGCTCAGAAGAGGGGGACCATGACCTTTGAGGTGAATTGAGGCCACAAAAAGTATCTAAAATCAAGGATTTCTCAGTGCACACTTGCCTCCTACTAACTTTCCCAAATTAAGCACATGAGGCTAAGGATATTAAAATGTAAGAACAAATTATCTATCCTTACCATTTTATCCCCAACATTTCACTATGAAAATATAATCTTAAGAAGCTTATTATCACATAGCCAAGAAATATGAGTGTATTGCAACTGATGGTAGTAGCAGAAGTGATGTAATCCAAACTTTCTTGTATCAGTGCTGGATAAAGTTTTAGGGTTAAGGAGGGTGGGGTGAAGGATGCTTATCATGGGCAGATTAATAGTAACAAGCTAAAAAAGTGATATGGAAGTAAGAAGCTGTGGAAATTGGGACTAGCCAGTTGCATACTGTCGGCTGATGAAAAGTGAAAGTGTTAGTAGCTCAGTTGTGTCTGACACTTGGCAACCCCATGGACTGTAGCCTGCCAGGCTCCTCAGTCCATGGGATTTCCCAGACAACCAAGCTGAAATTGAATGTGCATCAGTGAAGGAGGGAGCCCACTAATTCATGAAACTGCTCATTCCATCATATTAGATAACTCTAGCTATCTAGACAGAAAATCTATCCTCCTATTCAGCTGAAATCTGCCTCTGTTTAACTGGCTTCCAATTCTACCCTCCTTTATTGCAATGAAATTATTCTCTTCCATACTTCATTCTTGATGTTGATGTTCTCTCTTCTCTCTGCCTTCTTTCCTCCATTCCTCATTTTTGCCTCTCACTTCCTATCTCTTACTGATGACCCAGAACTACAAACTTAACATTAATTCTATGCTTAATAATTGTTACTTTCAGCAAGTTATTGAATAAATTGGCCTTACTCTTAATAATACACATAAAGGTAAATATTCATATACATAAATATCAGTATATAGTAGATTTGATTATCCAGAATACCACATTTCTAGCTATGCAAACAACTTAATGTATACTTTAAACTACT
>NW_011492565.1:5283-5758 GCF_000754665.1 Bison bison bison
CTAAAAAGATACACGCATCCCAGTATTCATAGCAGCACTATTTACAATATCAAAGACATGGAAGCAATCTAAATATCATCAACAGATGAAAGGATAAAGAAGATATAGTATATATATATATATACACAATGGAATATTACTCAGCCACAAAAGGGAATGAATTTGACTCAATTCTCATGAGATGGATGAACCTAGAGCCTGTTATACAGGCTCTAAGTAAGTCAGAAAAGGAAAAACAAATATTTATATTAACACATATATATGGAATCTAGACAAATGGTACTATGTGCAAGGCAGCAATAGAGATGCAGGTATAGAAGACAGACTTGTGAACACAGTAGGGGAAGAGAGAGTGGGATGAATTGAGAGCATTGAAACATATATGTTACCACATGTAAAATAGATAGCCCATGGGAATTTGCTGTATGATGCAGGGAGCTAACCTACTCTGTGACAAGTAGAGGGGTGGGATGGG
>NW_011492565.1:5858-6468 GCF_000754665.1 Bison bison bison
CTAACAAACACATGAAAAGATGCTCAACATCACTCATTATCAGAGAAATGCAAATCAAAACCATGATGAAGTACTATCTCACGCAGTCAGAATGGCTGCTATCAAAAAGTCTACAAGCAATAAAGGCTGGAGAGGCTGTGGAGAAAAGCGGATCCTCTTACACTGTTGGTGGGAATGCAACATAGTACAGCCACTATGGAGAAAAGTGTGGAGATTCCTTAAAAAACTGTAAATATAACTGCCGTATGACCCAGCAATCCCACTGCTGGGCATGCACACTGAGGAAACCAGAACTGAAAGAGACACATGTGCCCCAACGTTCATTACAACACCGTTTACAATAACTAGAACATGGGAGCAACCTAGACGTCCATTGGCAGATAAATGGATAAGAAAGCTGTGGTACATATACACAATGGAGTATTACTCAGCCATTAAAAAGAAAACATTTGAATCAGTTCTAATGAGGTGGATGAAACTGGAGCCTGTTATACACAGTGAAGTAAGTCAGAAAGAAAAACACCAATCAGATCAGATCAGATCAGTTGCTCAGTCGTGTCCGACTCTTTGTGACCCCATGAATCGCAGCACGCCAGGCCTCCCTGTCCAT
>NW_011492565.1:8490-9283 GCF_000754665.1 Bison bison bison
CCCCTTTGCCTTTCACTTCTTTTCATAGCTGTTTGTAAGGCCTCCTCAGACAACCATTTTGCCTTTTTGCATTTCTTTTTCTTGGGGATGGTCTTGATCACTGCCTCTTGTTCAATGTCACGAACCTCCGTCCATAGTTCTTCAGGCACTCTGTCTATCAGATCTAATCCCTTGAATCTTTTTGTCTGTTTCTATCTATCTATTTCTGTGACGTAGGAAAGGCATATATTTCCCCTCATTCTATAGGTAATGAAACTGCCACTCACTTGAGTCACATAGCAAGTAAAGAGTCCATCCAAAGCTAAAATGCCCTTACTTAGGTACTCTTTCCTATAAATTTCACTGGTTCTTTGTTATAATTCAACTCAACTACAATTATCCTGGGTGAGAGTTGCATGCAATTTCACAAAAAGCAAAGCTCAAAATTGGCACAGAGCTACCCTCAACACATTCTTGACTTCTCTTGATGATCAAGTCCCTTTTCAAGTTCCTTGAATTCTATGATCAGATCTTTAATTTCAACTGTATCATTTAGCCTCTTGTACCTAAGAAATTGTTCTCTAAACACAATAGATGTTCAAGACTTGAAGTCTGACTGGAAGCAAAATAATTTTTATTTTGTTACTTAGACAAAGACAAGGGAAATATTCTGTTTAGGTTTGAGATGCTTGCCCTTGTATTGGATGGCTTCTCTTATTATTCTGGGCCAAGTAAATGTGTTAGTAAGTATAGGAAGGCCTTTCAAAGCCTTCCTTTGAAAGGCTGCACTTCACCATGAGAACACTCATTACAG
>NW_011492565.1:9383-10774 GCF_000754665.1 Bison bison bison
GTCACATCAATCCAATTTTGTGGCCACGAGGTAGTTAACCATTTCACATGTGAGCTCCAAGTAATCTTCAAACTTACTTGCTAGTAAAGGAGATCCTAATATTTCCTAGCAGTAAAATAATACTGTTCCTGCCTTTTGGGCTCACTGTGCTCTCTTATTTCCATATTACTGTGGTTTTCCTGAAGATCCACTCTGTAGGGGCCAGACTCAAGACCTTTTTTACCACTGGCTCCCACTTGGCTGTGGTCACAATTTACTATGGGCCAGCAATCTTAATGTATATGAGCCCACACTCTCATCTTCCCAGGATGAGGATAATATCATTACAATGTTGTATGATAGGCTGAACCCACTCATTACACTCTGAGAAACAAGACTGTGAAAGATTCCCTAATGAAGGTGGTCAAAGGAAGGATAATGGTCTCATGTCCTCAAATGTCCTGCATCCTTGTCAATGAGTCATCAGTCCTTTGCTCTTTCGCAACTGTCCACAAAGAACTGAATAAAAGATGAACCTATCTCAGACCCAATCAAATGGGAATCAGTTGTCAAAAGACTCTTTTCCATGACAGTTTCATCTTTAAGAAAATGGATATTAATGATAGTTCTCCAGTTTTTGAATTTATTTCTCACTGATGATAATTGTTAGAAAAAGCAAACGCTAGATTTTAGAAGAGAGTGGACAGTCCAGTCTCTGTGGTACCACATAAGGAAGAGAACTGGTCTCTTATATACAAACTGTACAGTATACTCTGGCTTATAAACTCACCCTTCCCAAAGAAGAGATTGCCACAAACAATTGTGTTGCTAGCAAATTTCACACACTAGCTCTGAAGCAGTTAGGTAGCCATGGTGTTCACTAGATAGAATAAAAAGATGTGGCAAGAAGGTACACTCTCCACATTCTCCCTGGTATGCTAGGTATCTTGATGTGTTTGCTATAAGTTTCCAATTTCCAGAGCCAGATCAAATGACTTTTGGATCAACCATTGCTCTGTTTTGCCTACTCTAGTATATTGCTGCCAATATACAGAAATGAGAGTCTAGGAAGTAAAAGTAGAGATCTCTTCATATTCCAGAAGCTTATACTACAAAAAGGACCAGATAACTACCAAAAAAGTCAGTCTAGAGGAATAAGAAATGTGCCAAGACTCAGATATTCATACCCTATCTAATGTAGGCAACTTCTACGGTACTGCCAAATTGATTTTCTCCAACTCCCTTCCTTCCTAAGGAGTTGGCCTGGCCTATTCAGTACTGGCTGAGTTAAATGGATAGGGGTGTGGGATTAGGTTCTAAAGAAGTAGATCCTCAATATAAATATATACCATATATTTCTATGGGGCTTCTCAGGTAGCACAACAGTAAAGAATCTGCCTGCAATGCAGAAG
>NW_011492565.1:10874-11518 GCF_000754665.1 Bison bison bison
GTTTAGCCACTCAAAACAAATTTCTATACAAAAGACTCCATTTTAAAACAAATAGTCTGTAAGGAGGGTGTGGTTCTGCCTCTTCAGGTTTGACTGTTGAGTGAGAGGATGAAGAGCTAAAAACAAGGCCTCGTTGACCTAACCACAGCTATGAGAAGATGCAAAGGATTACAGTTAGAGTGGCATAAACTATATTTTTCCTCTCTCTGGTGAAGTGAAGTTCTTCCTCACCATCAGCCTTGCACTTTTCCCAGTGCCTTCTTAGGACTCTGTCACATTTGTCATACTTTCCTCCTTTTTCTCTTCATAGAAAGGATGGTGATTTCTTCAACTGAAGAAAATAATGCAAATGTGATGGAATTCATTCTGGTGGGACTCTCCAGACTGCCTGCATCTCAGCTCCTTTTGTTCATCTAATTGGTTACCTTTGTGGACAATATTCTCATCATTGGCATTATCCAGATTGATTCCCGTCTTCATGCTTGTGTACTTGTTCTCAGTCACTTATCCTTCTCAGATAATTGTTAGTCTACAAGCTCCATACCCATGGTTCTGGTGAATTGCTTTAAGGACATTCCCACTACACCCTATAGTGGCTGCTTGTTCCAAATGATGACTTCTCTTTACTCGGGGGTGATGGAGTG
>NW_011492565.1:11618-11944 GCF_000754665.1 Bison bison bison
GCCATCCAATCATCTCATCCTCTGTCAACCCCTTCTCCTCCTGCCCTCAATCTTTCCCAGCATCAGGGTCTTTTCTATGAGTCAGTTCCTCACATCAGTACTGGAACTTCAGTTTCAGCACCAGTCCTTCCCATGAATATTCAGGACTGATTTCCTTTAGGATTGACTAGTTTGATGTCCTTGCAGTCAAGGGACTCTCAAGAGTCTCCTCCAACACCACAGTTCAAAAGCATCAATCCTTCAGCACTCAGGTGTTATTGCCTATGGCAGGGTTATTGCCATTGCAAAACCCCCGTGCAACAGTTTGTGTCTGGGTGGGGGCAGGG
>NW_011492565.1:12455-15690 GCF_000754665.1 Bison bison bison
AAGGAAAAGAGGAATTTCAGACACTTGAGAGAACACATATACTATAAAGACAGACAAATTCATAGGGCTAGAATCTGGAATTGATGTAAGGACCCCAAAGCAAAGCAGAGTGGGGCACAGGAACAGAGCCTAAAAATTTAAGAAGACTGAAGTGAACTGATTCATAAGAACAGGTTAGTGTAGACCTCTGGTTTTTAAACTTTATGAATCACCTGAGAAATCCTGATGAATTTCAGATTGGTGATTATAATGCTGTTAGCCTATAGACCACACATTTGAGTATCAAGAGTGTGACTAATTCCATCTAGAAAAAACTGACATGGTAATGTGGATATCAAATAACACTATAAATGGAGAGAAAATTTACATACATAGTATCACACAGAAATCCTTAAACATTTTGACATTTTGCTTTACAATTCTTATGCTTTCCTATAACACTGAGAATAAAAAATAAAGTTCCCCACAAAGAACACATTTCTGCCTTAGATATTATTCAAGACTCTATAACTTACATGACAATGACTCAGTGATGCTTTTCTTAATCTTTAATGATGCTGTTTACAAAATGACATCTAAAGTGAGACTTCCACAGAGGATAATGAGACATTTGCTGCATGGACAGGGGCTTGAAAGCTATATTTTTGGCATTAGACTGGAAAGGACAAAGCAGTGGTCCAGGAACCTAACGTCATAAATATAGGAAATGTGTCCACCCTGAAGCTAATGTTATTGCATTTGCATCATATGCAAAATTTAAGGCAAATCATATAAAGAGCTCTATTTTCCTAAACATTAAAGATACTTTCTTATAATAATAACTAGCATTTGCATAACATTTAGCAATTTACACATTGTTTTCACATATATTATCATATTTCATACTTATAGCAAACCTATGAGTTAGATAAGGCAAAGAAAAGTAGCCTCTTTTTCAGAATTGAAAAGAGAATCAGAGAAATCAGATGACTCACTAAAGGGCACCACTTACAGACAGGGATCTTGACTAAACATCCAGTGTAGTTCCTATTGTACATCTAAGAATGTGTCTTAAAGTAAACTGTTGAAGATAAACTTCTGATTGTCATTTATTTTGGTGGCATGTTCAAGTTTTCTCATCAAATAGGTAGAGAAATTCATGTGTGTCATAGAGTGAAATGCTAAACCAAGAAACATGATCTGCATTAGGAGGATAGTATTTGTTTCACTCCACCTGCTAGAGTCATCAAGTGTAGAAACACTGCCCCTCTTGTCAATTTCTGTGTCATTCCCAGTCTTTGGTTTTGAAACACTTCTTTCAGCATAGCACAGGGTCTTTTGCCCTCCTGCCTACTTACCAAGCCTCACTCCAATTGCAAGCTTGAACTTGGGCAAGGGTTACATAGGAAATTCTAAATACTTTTGTGATTCAATATATACAGTTTCTATTCCATCCTTGACCTAGTGCCCCTGTGGACCTCCATTAGCTTTATTCAAAGTAGTTCTTTGGGTCATCAAATGCCTAGAACTCTAGGTCCTCTAGGACTCATGAGCAGTCTTACACTTTCAAGCAGTGTTCCCTCCATCCTTTCAGAAATCCAAATCCTACCTGACCTAGAGTACAACTTTATGATCACAAAATTCCTGAATGATGATTACCTTCACAGATTACTAAATATAGTTACCATATGCACAATGAATTTCTGGTCACCATGTCCCATCTTCATGTCTGGAAAGCTTCCATTATTACTAAATCCCTGTTTATGACCGCTGATCTGTATTCTCTATTTTTGCTTTGGCCATGCTTGCCTAAATATCTTACATACAAGGTCTTATCTCACATCACTACCCCAATTTGAGGCAGAGTATTTATGTGAAGTTATATGGAGTAAAATTCCAGAGAATAAGAATGGGGGGACATGGATAGTGAATGAAGGAAACAGGTAAAGCCAATTCTAGGACGTGTTACTGAGCTAAACTCAGCTCAGTGAGACTTTGTTAATTTCATTGGATTTTTCAAGAAGTTTTATAAACTCAATCATATTCATGAGTGAAAACAAGATGGATGAATTTAGCCAGCATCTCTTATCTCCCAATGAACAAAAAGTTCATTCTTCAATCATACATGCTTTCAGATTGTAGATATACAGGTAGCAGTGATGTCTCATGGTAGTGATCACCGGTCAATCCCAGCCCAGAAGTTGAGAGGCGTACAAAGAGAGCATGAGGTAAGGTACTGTCAGGGTGTACCTGCAGGAAGTATGCTGGAATTCACACAGCTAATTTTCATAATGACAAGTAAATAATATACAGGTGAAGCCAAGATGTACAAAAGAGATTCTAATATATCCCAACACCTGAGGATATTCTTGTCTCACTGTGCCAGATCCACCCAATGCCTGAGTAGCATTCAAAATCTTGTCCTTTTGTTGGTACATCTGGCATCTTTAATTAGCCTATGTCCAGCCATATCAAATTTCTGTGTTTGGCTACAAATAAACATGCAAAACCAAATAGGAAAAATATTTAACCAGGGGAAAAACAGTATGAAAAAAAAAAAAGCAGTTGGAAACAGAAACTCAGCTCCCACTTCACAAGATAAACCACCTTTTCCAGTGGATTCTATTTTATAAAGGAGGTGTTGGTATTGTTGGCTTAGTCACTAAGTCATGTCAGACTCTTGCGACCCCATGGACTGTAGCCCGCCAGGCTCCTCTACCCATGGGATTCTCCAGGCAAGAATACTGGAGTGAGTTGCCATTTCCTTCTGCAGGGGATCTTACTGACCCAGGAATCAAACCCGGGTCTTCTGCATTGCAGTTGGATTCTTTACCAGCTGAGCTATAAGGGAAGCCCATCAATGAGATACCTGACAGCTAAAAGCAAATGGCCAATTTAAAAAACCTAAATGACTTCAAGGATGTAGAGGGAAAGAGTTGGTCAAATACCAGTACATAAAATGGTATTGGTGATGGTAAAGCTTGTAACAGTAGATGTTGAAATGAAAAAAAAGTGAAAATAAAGAGATATTCATAATTAGATTCACTTCAAAGAGAGTTATGAGCCAGGTTACTGAAGCACTTTTCATAATAGCAAACGGTTAAAAATAATCAAAATTTCCATTAATAAATGGCTATAAACAAATTTGGTAAATCTATACAATGGGCTACAAGATACATGAAAAGAATTCAGTTCAGTTCAGTAACTCAGTCATGTCCGACTCATTACAACCCCATGGACTGCAGCATGCCTGTCT
>NW_011492565.1:16373-16522 GCF_000754665.1 Bison bison bison
ATGACTACTGGAAAAACCATAGCCTTGACTAGATGGACCTTTGTTGGCAAAGTAATGTCTCTGCTTTTTAATATGCTGTCTAGGTTGATCATACAATGTATTCCAAGGAGCAAGCGTCTTTTAATTTCACAGCTGCAATCACCATCTGC
>NW_011492565.1:17807-19556 GCF_000754665.1 Bison bison bison
GCCAAATTTGTCTGTTACTCCAGGTGTTTCTTGACTTCCTACTTTTGCATTCCAGTTCCCTATAATGAAAAGGACATCTTTTGGGGGTGTTACTTCCAGAAGGTCTTGTAAGTCTTCATAAAACCATTCATCTTCAGCTTCTTTAGCATTACTGGTCAGGGCATAGACTTGGATTACCATGATATTGAATGGTTTGCCTCGGAGACAAACAGAGATCATTCTTTCGTTTTTTTAGATTGCATCCAAGTTCTGCATCTCAGACTCCTTTGTTTACTATGATGGCTACTCCATTTCGTCTAAGGGATTCGGGAAGGTCTTTATATATTCACATGAGTGCATTCAAAGATACCCTTTTTAGTTTAAAAAAATGTGTACAGAATGCTCTACACACACATGTATCTGCTGGTTTCTACATAGAACATCTCTGGAAAGATGTCCAAGGAACAGATAACAATGACTGCCTCCAGAGAGGGACAGTGGGTGATAAAGGGACAGGAGTAAGTGGGAGCCTTAATTTTGTCTCTTCTTCTGTACATTTTAAATTTTGAACAAGGACTGTTCTTTTCTTTGAATTTATCTCATTTTTTTAGCTTAAAATAGTCTTTTAAATGAAATAACAAAGTTTGTAAGTTGTGGCTGGTTTCTTTGTTTTTAGTATATCTTTACTCGGCAGATAAAAATTGGCAATGTTATGGCAAACTTACTTTAAAAATATGTACTAATATATGAAATCCAAAATTTGTAGTACCATTGTTCTAAGGTCCTTCTTGGGGAGCCAACAACTAGTTTATCTTTTTGCTATTTCTCCCTTTGTGTCTCAGTACTGGATCTATAGTCCTGCCTTGGACCTCTGCTGAGTAGCCCGTGCCTTCTAAGACTTAGACCTTGCTGTGCTTTTGTTGATGTCCTTCACCATCACCATCACCCAAGGATTAGTATCCTATTCCTGAAATGGGATATTGTGACTGGGATCCTTCTACCTACTGATGGATCCCTTGGGGTATACACTTGATTAGTTTACCTTCCAAATGTTACTTGTTACTGCATTTTTTTTTTTTTACTGTTCTTTAAGTGCCTGTGAGGCTATACCTGGTAACTCAAGTTGGATGTCTCTTAGGTCAAGTGTTTTCCTGGACAATCCCTCAAAATATCATGTTCCACTTATCAGACTGGAAACCTTCCCATGGATCTTCTAGATGATACTCTCTTTTAGCTCTTCTTTACACCAAATGGGCCCAAATTGAGATTATGTCCTGTGGCAAGGATTGATATTTATCTATCCCATTATCCTTTCTCCCATTCTTCCTCCCAATCTTCTTTGGTACTAGATCACTAAATTTTACTTAGGTAGCAACATATTTAGCTTAAAAAACAAACAACAACAAAAACTGCAACTCCTCTTGAAGCTAGGTGTGTCCAGATAACAAAATTCGTATCAATGAAATACAAGTAAAAATGTTGTGGGAAATGTTTAGAAAGCCCTAAAAAGGAGAAAGTGAGCTTCCCGTCCCCTTATTTTCCTTTTCTTCAGTCCTGATGTTGAGAATGTAAATGTGATATTTGGAGCTCTATGAAGCTTCTGCTCTATGGGAATGAGGGCAGAATATTTAGCTGGACGGAATGCAAGTCCATAAATATTGTAGAACTACTATAGCTTTACAAGACTTCTCATCTTCAGTTATCTATTATATAAGGTACCAAAAAATCACCCATGTTTTCTTATTTTATTTTTTTACTTTTCAAATTGAT
>NW_011492565.1:22971-23390 GCF_000754665.1 Bison bison bison
CTTCATTTACTCTTTATTTCTAGGCTTGGAAAGTAAGTCCCCTCTTTGTCAGTGTCCCCAAACACAAATCTGTGTTTGCTTACTTTGTACATTTCTTATAATTTGTATGTGACTGCACAACATAGCACTCTTTCCATTTGGCTACAGGTCTTAGGAAACAAAAGAGAACCGTCTCCATATGGACCAGCACTAGGACATATCCTTGCTGCTGTACAACCTTTCCTAGAGGCTCACATGAATGTGGGGCTTTCAGAGATCCAGAGAACATCTTGAAACAATAAGAACTCTACCTCTGCCTGCATATCCTTTTCACTCTACTAACTCAAGAGACTCTTTCTCAAAAGCATCAAAAGAGCATATACCTCCTCCTCAAGCCTTATATCACCCAAGCTTTGGGCTTGTAATTGCTGGTGGGACCC
>NW_011492566.1:0-2465 GCF_000754665.1 Bison bison bison
CCCCAAATAATCTAGAGATAAAATTTATATTAAATTCCCAATGGTATTTTTTACAGAAATGAAAACAAATCTAAAATTCATATGAAACTAAAAAAGGATACTGAATAGTTAAAACACTCTTGAGAAAGAACAAAGTTGGAATTTTCATACTTCCTGGTTTCAAAATATATAACAAAGCTACAGTAATTAAAAGAGCATGGTACTGTGAAAAAAAAAAAAGACATACTATATGGAATAGAATAGAGAAATGAGAAATAAACTCATAGATACACAATACATAGATATTGATATACAAACTCATAGATATTGAAAACTTATTTTCAATAAGGGTATCAAAAACATACAATAGGGAAAGGATAGTCTCTTCAACAAAAAGTGAAAAGTGGGGAGGGAGAAATATGGAGTTGCCATTCAACAGGTATGTAGGATGAATAAGTTCTAGAGATCTGCTATTCAACATTGTGCCTGTAATTAACAATATTGTACACTTAAAATTTCATTAAGAGAGGATATCTCATATATATGTGCTCTTACTACAATAAAATTAAACTTAATTTACTTTTTTAAAAGCAAATGAATAGGTTGCCCATCTATGATACTGCTTCAGAGAGATGTACAAAATAAATAGGCAATACTGTCCTTGCCCTGTAAAACTTACCAGCTATTTATAACAGGAATCTGGACAGTGTTTAATGGGTATCAGCATACATTAACTCACTTAAAAACTCACAACAACTCTATAAAGAAGGTGATATTAAAAACATTTAACAGGTACAACATCATGCCCTGTGGGGACAGAGGCTGGGCATAGTGCTGGGGCAGGATCCTGGAAGACCCCAGAGAAACAAACAAGCCCCTGTAGAACCACTGGGAAGAGCAAAGTTGCACTGAGACAGTGGGGAGAAAAGGAGGCCTTCAGGTGCTTGAGGCTGCAGCTAATTCCAATCAGTGTGAAAGCATTTCAGTGTTTTAACAAATGGTACACAGGTATGTATCAGTTGAATATCAATCAACCTTTGCTGCTGCTGCTGCTGCTAAGTCACTTCAGTTGTGTCCGACTCTGCATGACCCCATGGATGGCAGTCCACCAGTCTCCTCTGTCCACAGGATTCTCTAGGCAAGAATACTGGAGTGGGTTGCCATTTCCTTCTCCGATCAACCCTTGAGATTGGCAATATTATCATCCCCATTTCATAGATGAAAGAATGAGGCCCCAGAGTGTTGAGTGACTTGTCCAAAGGCACAGAGCCAATAAGCAGAGGCGGTAATATTTGAACTTAGGCAATCCGACACTAAGTCATGTTCTCCAGCTGCTATGCTTTATTGCCTAATATGTATAAAAAATAAATAGCTTTAAAAACAGTGAATAGTTATCCAGCAAATAATAGATTCCAGACACTGTAGAAGGCAACATGTAGAGGGACTCAAACATAAATTAAGTACAATTTTAGAAAGGCCAACAGTTCTAGCAAGAAGTGCTAAAACTCAGGAAATCTGTAATTGAGAGATGAAGATTTTTCTTCAACAAACTGAAGATGAAAATGTACTGTTTGCACATATTATCTGAATAATTGCTCCAATTTCCCATTATGTTGTATCAGAAGACAGTAGTTTGGAAACAGGAACTTATAAAGTTTCCAGGAACATCCCCAGGGATGCAGCAGCAATAGTTCCAACTGCACCTTGGCCAATTCTCTTCTCATTTTGGAAATGATTGGCCGCAATTGCTCATGACAACAGGGGAAAACTAGATCAGTCATGCCAGAAGCCCTAAATCCATAGTGGAAGAGAGCAGATAAAACACTTTCCCCTCATTTTCTCTAGTCCCTAATCTTCCCCACAGTGGCATTTTTCCTGGTACTATCTCCAACCACCAGGTACTGGTCTATTGTAGAACATGTCTCATGATTTGTGTTCAAGGCTTTTTTAAACAATGTTCATCTAAAAAGGGTCAGTATCACATGCAGAAATAAAATGTGACTATTGCATTCACAGTCCATGGAATTCTTCAGGCCAGTATACTGGAGTGGGTAGCCTTTCCCTTCTCCAGGGGATCTTCCCAACCTAGGTATCGAACCCAGGTCTCATGCGTTGCAGGTGGATTCTTTACCCAGCTGAGCCACAAGGGAAGCCCAAGAATACTGGAGTGGATAGCCTATCCCTTCTCAAGCAGATCTTCCTGACCCAGGAATCAAACCAGGGTCTCCTGCCTTGCAGGCAGATTCTTTACCAACTGAGCTATGAGTGAAGCCCAAATTAATCTATATGATAGTTAAAATGGCAGTTTGGGTTTATCATACCTTTCAGAGCTTCCCAGGTGGCACTAGTGGTAAAGAACCTGCCTGCCAATGCAGAAGATGTAAGAGACATGGGTTCAATCCCTGGGTAGGGAAGATCCCCTGGAGGAGGTCATGACAACCCACTCCAGTATTCTTGCCTAGAGAATCCCATGGACAGAGGAGCCT
>NW_011492566.1:4758-5838 GCF_000754665.1 Bison bison bison
GGGTCATGTATGGATGTGATAGTTGGATTGTGAAGAAAGCTGAGCACCGAAGAATTGATGCTTTTGAACTGTGGTGTTGGAGAAGACTCTTGAGAGTCCCTTGGACTGCAAGGATATCCAACCAGTCCGTTCTGAAGGAGATCAGCTCTAGGATTTCTTTGGAAGGAATGATGCTAAAGCTGAAACTCCAATACTTTGGCCACCTCATGCAAAGAGTCGACTCATTGGAAAAGACTCTGATACTGGGAGGGATTGGGGGCAGGAGAAGAAGGGGATGACAGAGGATGAGACGGCTGGATGGCATCACCGACTCCATGGACGTGAGTCTGAGTGAACTCCGGGAGTTGGTGATGGACAGGAAGGCCTGGTGTGCTGCGATTCATGGGGTCGCAAAGAGCCAGACACGACTGAGCGACTGAACTGAACTGAACTTCTTTAGAATTTACTTTTGATCTCTTTGCAGTCCAAGGGACTCAAGAGTTTTCTCCAACACCGTGGATCAAAAGCATCAATTCTTTGGCACTCAATCTTCTTTATGATACAACTCTCATATCCATACATAGTCATGTATGGAAAAATCATAGCTGGAAAACCATAACTGGAAAAACCATAGCTTTGACTATATGGATCTTCATCAGCAAAGTGATGTCTCTGCTTTTCCTCTTCTTATTAATAATACACTGTCTAGGTTTGTCATAGCTTTCCTTCCAAGGAGCAAGTGTCTTAATTTCATTCTGCAGTCACTGTCCACAGGGATTTTGGAGCCACCAAAAAGAAAATGTCACTGTTTCCACTTTTTCCCCTTCTATTTGCCATGAAGTGATGGGAACAGATGCCATGATCTTCATTTGTTGAATATTGAATTTAAGCCAGATTTTTAACTCTCCTCTTTCACCCTCATCAAGAGAGGAAATCAACCAGAAAAGACATGGAAAGGGAAATGCATATTTTTTGTGTGCAAGTAGATCATTATTCAGAGAAGGCAATGGCACCCCACTCCAGTACTCTTACCTGGAAAATCCCATGGATGGAGGAGCCTGGAAGGCTGCAGTCCATGGGGTCGCTGAGGGTTGGACATGA
>NW_011492566.1:5938-6634 GCF_000754665.1 Bison bison bison
CCAGGGAATCTTCCCAACCCAGAGATCGAACCCCTGTCTCTTATGTCTCCTGCATTGCCAGGCAGATTCTTTACCACTAGTGCCATCTGAGAAGCCCACAGAATAGTCATAATATAAATTTAATGTTAGAAACACGATTATTTTCATTACTAGATTGGATTATGTTGGGACTCCTGGATTATGTCACCAGACATAAAATAAGTGAGGGAGAAGCTCAGCTCCACAAACGCTACAATCAAGATGGAGGGAAATACAAAAGCTTTGAGAAAAAAAGGAGCTCAACAAGAAAGGACAGTATGGTTGGGGCAGGTTATAGTTGTTATTGTTCAGTCATTAAGTTGTGTCCAACTCTTTGAGACCCCACGGACTGCAGCACACCAGGCTTCCCTGTCCTTCACTAACTCCCAAAATTTGCTCAAACTCATGTCCATTGTGTCAGTGATGCCATCCAACCATCTCACTCTGTTTCCTCTTTCTCTTTTTGCCCTCAATCTTTCCCAGCATCAGGATCTTTTCCAATGAGTAGGCTCTTTGCATCAGGTGGCCAAAGTACTGGAGCTTCAGTTTCAGCATCAGTCCTTCCAATGAGTATTTAGATAACCTAGATAGCATATTGAAAAGCAGAGACATTACTTTGCCAACAAAGGTCTGTCTAGTCAAGGCCTATGGTTTTTCCAGTGGTCATGTATGGATGTG
>NW_011492566.1:7011-7117 GCF_000754665.1 Bison bison bison
TGGGGTGGTGTGAGCATTCTTTGGCATTGCCCTTCTTTGGGATTAGAATGAAAATGTAACTTTTCCAGTCCTGTAGCCACTGCTGAGTTTTCCAAATTTGCTGGCA
>NW_011492566.1:7825-23042 GCF_000754665.1 Bison bison bison
GCAAGGCTATTGGGGGAGACATTGAGGCAGTCAGTCAGTCCTGGATGACAGCAATGGAAGAAGCACTGAAGGCAAGAAAGATAGTGTCTTTTTTCATGAAGATAAATTGCTGCTCCTTCCATGATGGAAGAGACACGTTGTGATTAATATGCCACCTCATGGCTGGCTGGCCTCCACAAGCAATGGTGCATTATCGGAACCTCAAAAATAGACCTTGTTATTGGCAAGCTAGATATTCAGGAAGGATGATTGCCAATTCAGTTTGGTAAAATTAAGCCCATAATTTTGAGCCCAGGAATAACTTTGCAGCCATAGACTTTTTGTTAATTAACCCACAGAGCAAGCACAGGCTAGCTAGAGAAAAAGACTGACATCTATTGTCAGGTCATCTTGCTGATAACCAAAATCCTCACCTGCAGGATTTCCCTTTGGTGAGCACTTACATGTGACATAAATATTCTCTAAGTCCTTGTGTTATTCTGAGTTCTCCGGAGAAGCAAAACCAATGGAAACGGAATCAACAGGATAGATAGATAGATAGAAGATAGAAGGAATTGGCTCACAAGATTATGGAAGCTAAGTCCCACTCTCTGATGTCTGCAAACTGGTGACCTAGGAAAGCTGGTGGTAAAGTTCAACTCCAAGTCCTAGAGCCTGAGAAGCCAGGAAAGCCAGTGTCATAAGTCATAGTCCAGGTGCAGGAAACGGTGTCCCAGCTGGAAAGCATTGAGGCAGAGAGAACAACTTCTCCCTTACTCTACTTTCTGTTCTACTCAAGCTTCCAATGGATTGAATGAGGCCTACTCAAATTGGGGAGAACAATCTACTTATCTCATTTTACCAATTTAAATGTTAGTCTCTTCCAGAAACACTCTCACAGACACACACAGAATGGCCCAATGAGTTTGATACATAAAATTAATCGTTAACAGTCCCCATTAACAAAAAGATCTCATTCCAAGAGTCCTATTCACATATTTTTCCCCAGATCTTTTTGTCACTAATCCTCTAATCTTATAATTTCTAAGTTCCTGACCACCAAATCAAATTATTAACTAATTGCCCTGTGATCATGCTGGATATACACTTTTGATTATTAGTAGAAGGAGGTGGCAGAGGATGATATGGTTAGATAGCATCACTGACTCAATGGACATGAATTTGAGCAAACTCTTAAAGATAATGAAGGACAGAGGAGCCCAGTGGGCTATAGTCCATGGGGTCACAGAGTCAGACATAATTTAGTGACTAAACAACAACAACAATCCATCTTTTTAGGTAGGTAAAGAAAAGTGTCCTAAGTTTTGCCTACAGTACTCAGGAGACATGAGTGCTAAAACAGTTGACTCTTAGTTGTATCAGCATATTATGCAGACAGAGCTATAGACAAGGTCAAATTTTTTTCCTCTGTCAACTAGTCATAGGAAATGCCTCATGATGCCACAGGCATGGAGTGAGGGACAGGCAGCAACACAGCAAGAGTAGGAGTTGAATATCTGATCCACCTGCTCCTGCTGCTTACATATGCTTTCAGGACATGCTTGAACTTGATCATCTCATATGACCACTTTTTTGTGATGATGCAGATCTGTTGCCCAAGCCAGATTCATGACTTTGGTAGTCACATGACACACTATGAGCAGTTTTGATCCAATAGTCTTTCTCAAAAGAAAGCATGAAAGTTTTCCACAAAGCCTCCAGTTAATCCTTTGCACTCAGTTGCCCAAAGAGCAAAAATAATATGGAAGATCACAGGGGACATATAAGGGCTGTAGAGGTGGCATATAAGACTATACCCATATTTTATTGGCTAAAACACACTTTCAAGGCCCTGTCTAAATAAATATTGGCATGTCCAGTAAACGCCCAAATTACCAGGTGTCCTTTCTCTCCAACCTCCACTTAACACACAGCTCTTCCAGAGAAAAACAGAAATAATACAACCTATGAGTGGTTCTCAAAATGCAATGGAGAAAGTAGTAAAAGAATCATCAGGGAACTAACTTCTATGCCACATGCTGGAATTACCAAGTCTGAATCTCTAGGAATAAGAATAAACAATCTGTGTTTTAATAAGTCCTCCATGTGACTTGGAAGCATGCCAATGTTGAAGAATCACTGGTCTGAAACCAAATGAGTAATAAGACTAAATTTCACATTAACTTAGGAGCTTTCCATAGCCTCTGTATGGCCTCCCAGAATTAATGAATTATTCTATTGCCAGTCAAGTATTTGCAACATTTCCTATAGCTACCATAACCCTAGGAGAAGCCTTGGTATGGTTGTGCAAGGGTCTGTACTCTCTTTAGCTTCTGCTTGGCTAGAGGGAAAGGCGTCTCCTTATGCTTCAAGATACATCACATCCTTTCAGTGACAGTAACCAAGATATGTTTTCCTATGTAGGAAATGAGTTTAGACTAAGTTAATAATATCTGTCATGGGTGGTATAATTTTTACATCTAAATATTCAAAGAGTAAAGGCTGGTCACCTCAATGTGGCAGAACAATAATCTCAATTACTCTAAAATTTCATTTTCTCTTGCCTAAATCATCCCTGCAATTTTTTAAATTAAGTGTACTCTCTAAGCTATAATAACTTAGAACTGTATTATATATTTTGAAGTTCAAAGTGGAATACTTATGAATATTAATTTGAATTCATTCTAATCTTTATTTGCTTTTTTCCTTAATAAATTCAACATATAAAACTGACATTTCATACTTGAGAAACAATTTTTATTAAACTATGAATTTACATGTTTTAGTTTGGAAGCTAGATTGATACATACAATGAGTTCTCATTCAAAGGGCTAGATTTTTTGAGTAAGTGAACTATTCTATGGATATAAATTAGGACTTAAACTGTACAAAGTTTTCAGAAGTCTTCGTTCTCAGTCATTAACTAATTAGTATTTCAGTGAAACTGAAAAATTCAGGTAATTAGTTTATAATCAGGAATATAACTAACACATAAACTAAGAAACTGTCTTTTGCATTTTAGAATACTTGTATATATTGGTTATTTATTTCCGTATAACAAAATTTAGCAGCTTAAAACAATAGATATTTATTATTTTATAATGTCTGTGGGTCAGGAATTCAGAAGTAGCTTAGCTCAGTGGTCCAACTCACAGTCTCCCAGGAGGACAAGAAGGCAGTCAGGGTTGCAGTTTCATCTGAAGACATAATTAGGGAAGGATATGTTTTCAAGCTAAGTCATGTCATGGTAGGAAGGCCCCACTCCCTTAGTGACTGTTGGCCACAGGTCTCCATTTCTCCCTACACAGGCCTCTCTGTGGCTGCTTGATTATTTTCACATTTCAGATGACCTGTCCCAAATCAACTGATGAGAAAGAGAGAGCAGGAGAGAGAGAGAAACCCTCTATGTACAGAATCCTCAGGCTTTTATACCCCTAATCTTGGAAATGGCTTAGCCTCATTTCTTCCATATGCTACTGGTCACAGAGAACAAAACCAAAACAAATGCATTGTGGAAGGGATCTCACAAGGATAGGAATACAATTGGAAGCCATGCTGGAGGCTGCCTACCACAGCATAAATACATGGTTTGGTCAACCGAATATTTTTCATACAATAGTCTTTACTTGAAATGATTATTATGTAACTCTTAAATACAATCTAGTTCATGCCTAGGTATATTCTGAATTATACCTCAGAATTATACCTGAATTAACATACCTCTTAAAAGGTTTTTGTGAATGCAGTATTTGTCATTGACTGTTTCTCCATACCTGTTCTCCTTCTTAGACTGTAATTTCAATTCAGGATGTAGGTACTCTTTCTTATTCATGTTCACAGTGCTGGGTCTTTCAACAGTGGCTAAGATAGAAATACTTAGTAAATACTTATTAGTTGGGTTGATTGTCTTATTTTTAATTCTCAATTTACCTTTTTTCCTTATTTTTTTAAATTAAAGTATAATTTATATAAAATAAAATATACAGACCTTAAGTGTTTATTTTGGTAAATTTTGAAAATTGTATGCACCTGTCTGTGTGCGTGTTTAGTCGCTCAGTCATGTCCTACTCTTTGTGACCCTATTGATTGTAGCCTGCCAGGATCCTCTGTTCAGGGGATTTTCCAGGCAAGCACACTGGAGTGGGTAGCCATTCCTTTCTCCAGGGGATCTTCCCCACTGAAGGACAGAACCTGGGTCTCGTGCATTGCAGGCAGATTCTTTACCATGTGTGCACTTATGTCACCCCAAATAAGATGTAAAACACTTTCATCACCCCTGAAATATCCCTTTGTCCTTTTCCACTTTTTTCCTCTCTTTCCACCCTCAAGCAATCACTTTTCAATTTCTGTCACCATGTTCTTGTTTAATCACAAAGTCATGCCCAACACTTTTGTGACCCCATGGACTATAGTCCACCTGTCCATGGGATCCTTTGTCAATGCGATTTCCCAGTCAAGTATACTGGATGGGTTGCCATTTCCTTCTCCAGGGTATCTTCCCAAACCAGGGATCAAACCCATGTCTCCTGCATTGGCAGATGGATTCTTTACCACTGAGCCACCTGGGAAGCCAAACGTTAGCTTTATTTGTTCTTGACTTTCATATAAATGGAATAATTTTATGTCAAGTATTGTATATCTACCAATGGCTCACACGGTAAAGAATCTGTCTGCAACACAGGAGACCTGGGTTCAATCCCTGGGTCAGGAAGATCCCCTGGAGAAAGAAATGGCAACCAATGCCGGTATTTTTGCCTGGAGAATTCCATGGACAGAGGAGCCTGGCGGGTTACAGTCCATGGGGTCACAGAGTCAGACACAACTGAGCGACTAACACTTTCACTTTCAGATATACTTAAGTGTTTGACTTTTTGCTTGGCATACATTTTTTTAGAAACATATTTCTGTTGCATGTATCAATAGTTCATCTCTTTTTGCTGCTGTATAATATTCTAGTGTAAGACTATGCCTCAAATTATTTTTCCGTTCTTCTCTTGCAGGACATTTGGATTGCTTCACATTTGGCTATTATGAATAAACTGCTGTGACTATTCTTTTACAATCTTTTTCTGTGGACACATGATTTCATTTCTCCTGTGTAAATATCATACAGTGGGATAGCTGGATGCCATTGATTTTGATTAATCAAAGGTTTCTATGTCTTCCAGTCTAGGAACTTAAGCCCTAATTAAAGAAAAAGAATCAGGAAAATGGAGAGCAAGCATAAATGGAAAGACTAGTTTTCACACTAAGCTTCTGAAGGGACCAAGAGTAGTAGCACACTTTTGTATCAAGTTTGTGTACAAGCTTATGGGAAGAATTCTCCCCACTAGCAGAGAGGAACCTCTGTAATGTGTGGAGTACAGGAGATCTGAAGGAGCAGTGCCCTGAGTGGGAGCAAAAGAGAAAAGAAACCATGACTGCAGAGACAGAGGTGTACCTGAGCCCATTTTCCTTAGGAATTAGACACAAGTCAGTGGTGACTGTTGTTGTTGTTCAATTGCTAAGTCGTGTCCAACTCTTTGTAACCCCATGGAATGTAGCCCCTCAAGTTCCTCTGTCCATGGAGTTTTCCTGGTAAGAATACTGGAGTGGGTTGTCATTACATTCTCCAGGGGATCTCCCTGACCCAGGGTTCAAACCCACATCTCTTGCATCTCCTGTGTTGGCAGGAGGATTTTTACTGCTGCACCACCTGGGAAGCCCCCAAATCTATCACTATTTCCACGTTTTCCCCTTCTATTTCCATGAAGTGATAGGACTGGATGCCATGATCATAGTTTTTTTTTAATGTTGAGTTTCAAGCCAGCTTTTTCACTCTCCTCTTTCACCCTCAAGAGGCTCTTTAGTTCCTCTTCACTTTGTGCCATTAGAGTGGTATCATCTGCATATTGAGGTTGTTGATATTTCCCCTGGCAGTCATGGATCACAGCCTTGTCATGACAAAGGGGCTCGCATAACTCAATGAAGCTATGACCATGCCTCATAGATGGGCCATGCCATCCAAGACAGACAGGCCATCAGGGAGAGTTCTGACAAAACATGGTCCACTGGAAGAGGAAATGACTACCCACTCTAGTATTCTTGCTGTGAGAATCCCATGAACAGTATGGAAAGGCAAAAAGATATGACAATAGAAGATGATCACTCCAAGTCAGAAGGTATCCAATATGCTACTGGGGAAGAGTGGAGAGCAATTGCTAATATCTCCAGAAAGAATGAAATGACTGAGCCAAAGTGGAAAGAACACTCAGTTTTGGATGTGTCCTAGCGGTGAAAGTCTGATGCTGTAAAGAACAATATTGCATAAGAACATAGAGAGTATTGTATTCAATATGTCAACAAATCTGGAAAACTCAGCAGTGGCTAAGGACTCAAAAAGGTCAATTTCATTCCAGTTCCAAAGAAGGTCAATGCCAAAGAATGTTGAGTAATGGCTATCTTTCAAATTCACCATGTCTATATCCTAGTTTCAGGCCTTTTCACAAAATATCTCCTTCTGGTCATCCTTATGCCTTTTAGAGCTCTGTATCAGTCCATTCACTTACTCATCTAATAAACTTATTTGAACATTTATTTTTATCAGGGACTATGGTAGGAGCTGGGGGAAAATATCTCTGCCTTCAAATAGCTAAATATATTTGCATATATATAATCAAATTATACATTTCATTTGTATTTTGCTTTTTTTTTTACCTAATGGATTAGAATAATAGTATATCTAAATACATTGTAAATATATTGAGATGTCAGATCTAGTGTCTGTGATAGCATCTCACATAATAGTCATTACATGCTTGTTGATACATGAATGAATAAATGCCCCAATGTCTGTGGAATGAAATAGTGATTATTATATAATAAAAATTATTAGGTAAGTATACAAAGTAGCCCTTTCCAGGAGGCCATTCAGTAATATATTCAGTAATTCTGTACCATATCCTTTTTGACAATTTTGCCATATAGTACATGGTCTCAATCTTAGCTAAAGATGAAGTTTACTTTTCCAAAAAATTTAGGTCATATTCAGAATGAAACTTAAAAGCAAATTCAACCTTAATAATATCAGACATTTATCAATAGTTTAGGAACCACCAATGAAATTACTTCGTACTTGGCTTGTGGTTAAACCTTTAGCACAAATATATTTCTAGATACAAAGGGAAAATAACATTTTACAAAATTCACAACTTATTTTTTTTTAAATCACATCCAAAATTCATTCATCTAAGAAAGTTGCAAACCCTGGCTTACAAGACCATGCTGCTTTCAAAGCAAATTGGATCAAAGGGTCTAAAGAACACAAGAAATACTTTCAGACAGGAAGACTCTATATCAAGAGGTTATCACAAGCAACCACTGTGAGAGTATAAATCATCAGTGCTAACCTGAGATGTTCTCTTAGTGATGATATAATATTTCATCTAACCCTTCCCTTTTTTTGACTACTGACATTATTTCTAGGTTGTTTTTTTTTTTTTAATTAATGCTACTTTAAATGTTCCTGAAATTTGAGGAATTTGTGGTTTTTCCTCAAATTTGTTAGCTGTTTTGTTAACAAATTGTTTTTACAATTTGTTAGTTGTGGTGATTTTTGGAGGTTGGGTGGATGATTCAGATTTTTTACTTAGGGTTTATACTCAAGAGTGAAATTAAACATATATATTGCCAATTTCTATAAGGCCTCATAAATGTGACCTGTTAAAAGATAAACACTCCCCATCCCATGGATGCAATATTCTTTGAAAACCAATTCCAACCTAATGGCCCCCAGTGATCTGACACCAGGGTTTGATACAGATCCAGGATTTATATTTTCATCTTTTAATACATAATTTAAGTGCATAAATTCTGTGATTTTTTTTTTTTTACAGATATGTCAATATTCCCTGCCACTGCTGCTGCTAAGTCGCCTCAGTCATGTCCGACTCTGTGAGACCCCATAGACGGCCTCCTACCAGGCTCCTCTGTCCCTGGGATTCTCCAGGCAAGAACACTGGAGTGGGTTGCCATTTCCTTCTCCAATGCATGAAAGTGAAAAGTGAAAGTGAAGTCGCTCAGTCGTGTCCCACTCTTCGAGACCCCATGGACTGCAGCCTACCAGGCTCCTCTGTCCGTGGGATCTTCCAGGCAAGAGTACTGGAGTGGGGTGCCATTGCCTTCTCCTGTCAACAGTAAATATTCTTTTTCTGGTTCTTAGAGAACATGGCATTTTTTTTTTTAATCCTGATTTTAATAGATGCAGAAAGATAAATGTTGAACTTAAATATTTTTTAACCTCATTAACTTCAATTGTTTCAATTCAAATGAAAAGATATTTTCTCTTAAATCTAAACTAATCTAATCTAGTTTAATTTGTTAATAGAGGTCCATGTATCTCCCTGTTCAGGACACAGTGAAACTACAAACCTGTCCTTGCAGACTAAGGAAGGCATATCTACGGAATCTTCCATTTTGAAATCTTTAACTATCCCAAGACTTTAAATAGGAGAAATCATGCAGAGAGCACAAAAGGTACAAGAAAGGAGAATTAGTAACAAAATGAGTACACAGATGAGTACACAAAGTCTTAATTTTTTTCAGGCCTAACTCCAACAAGTTGAGGCAATGGGAACCACCTTTTTGGGTCTGGTTTTCTAGAACTTCATGATAGTTTTACTGCTTGGTCTTTAAGAAATCCTCATAAACACAGTTGACCATTTAGAACATGTGATAAAGGATCAAAACATATAGGAATCAAACTCAAAAGCCTTTTTAAACACACTTTCAGGACCAAAATGAAATGCTGATATCAAAACATGGATTATAGGTAAAATTACAATAAATTATTCTGTCTAGTCAAGGATGAATAATAATCAAACAGTTAAGGAAATTAGAAGCTAAAACACAGACTTGTTTTAGTATGACTTAAGACATATGAAAGATCTACACATGGGTGTTCCCAAGCAGCTGTTTTAATTCAAGTGCCAAATGGATGCTTTATAAAGAAACTATTCCACATTCCACTGTACCAAGGGCAGAGCAACAAAGCCAGAATGAATGCAGTCATACCTAATTCTGTCTTAGTCTACAATTTGTAGGAAGTTGCTTTGTGTTTCTTCTTCTTTTAAAAAAAAAAATTAATTTGATGGACATACATTGATCACTACCTCTAAGATAAGCTCACTGCTGCCTACTAAGTTAGGTAAAATGCAATTTCTTCCTTCAGGGCATTTATTATCCAGCACTGTTTTTGACCAGTTGGAAATTGACCAATTCTGGCTTCCCCAGTGGCTCAGATAGTAAAGAATCTGCCTCCAGTGCAGGAGACCCGGGTTCAATCCCTGAGTCAGGAAGATTCCCCTGGAGAAGGGAATGGACTGCAGCCCACCAGACTCCTCTGTCTGGTGGGTATTCTTCCAGGCAAGAGTATGGGAGTGGGTTGCCATGCCCTCCTCCAGGGGATCTGACCAACCCAGGGGATGAATCCAGATCTCCTGCATTGCAGGTGGATTCTTTACCATCTAAAGAATTCTTTACCATCTAAACCACCAGGGAAGACCAAGAATACTGAAGTGGGTAGCCTGTCCCTTCTCCAGGGGATCTTTCCAACCTATGAATTGAACCAGGGTCTTCTGCATTGCAGGAGGATTCTTGACCAGCTGAGCTACCAGAGAAGCCCAATCTTTATGCTGCTGCTGCTGCTAAGTTGCGTCAGTCGTGTCCGACTCTGTGCAATCCCATAGACGGCAGCCCACCAGGCTCCCCCATCCCTGGGATTCTCCAGGCAAGAACACTGGAGTGGGTTGCCATTTCCTTCTCCATTGCATGAAAGTGAAAAGTAAAAGTGAAGACGCTCAGTCGTTTCTGACCCTTAGTGACCCCATGGACTGCAGCCTACCAGGTTCCTCCGTCCATGGGATTTTCCAGGCAAGAGTACTGGAGTGGGGTGCCATTTCCTAATGACTACCAAATTTGTATCTTTGAAAGACCTTTCATGTGAGTACCAGATATATATAGCCAATTGTGTACTTGACCTTTCCACTTGGCTATTGACTGAACATCTTCGTTCCCACTAACTTCTTCCCCAAAACACGCTTCTCCCTTTAACTTTCCCATTTTAGAAAATGATACCATAATCTTATGTAGTTGCTAGATAAAACTCTAAGAAGTCAATCTTGAGTGCCCATTTGTACAAATTTTCCCACATTTAACCCAGTAGCAACTATCATCAATTATATCTCCAAAATAAAGTTTTAATCTTTCCATACCTCTCCATCTCCATTTTTACCACTTTTGTCTGGAATACTATATACATATATCCCACATAAACTCTTATTGTAATTTCTTTCTGACCTTACTAATATATGTAAGCCCTATTTCACCCCTCCTCCCATAACTGCACTGATTAATCCAACAATTTTATTAAAATATACTATGTACTAGGAACTTTTCCATCTGCTACAAAAAATGACAAAAATCTTAATCCTTGTAGAACTTGTATTCTAGTGGAAACAGCACACAATAAATAAAGAGTAAATATATAAAGTATGTTAGACTCTGATGAGTCCTAATTTAAAAAATAAAGCAAACAAAGGCAATAGGACATGAAAGAAAGAGTAAGTTGTAATGTAAATAGAGTGGTCAAGTCCATTCTTGATAGACAGTAAACAGTTACAATTTCTTTCATTATAAATTAGTTCATATCATTGCACACTTTAAAAAGCTCCAAATGAATCACATTAAACCTAGAGTTAAATCCAAATATCCTTACTTTGGTTTAGAAGATTCTCATACTCTGTCTCCTGTCTACCATTCCAACCTCTCCAATTACTAGCCTTCAGACAGCTCCATTCAATTTCTTAGCACTCTAAATATTTCTGTCTCAAGGCCTTTGTACTAGTTCCTCTACCTAGAACATTCTCTCTTAGCTCTACTTTTAGCAGACTCCTGGTCTCCCTGCAGGCTCAGCTCATATATTACCTTATAAGAGATACCTTTTCTGAGCATTCCATCTTAAACAGCACCACGATCCATCAAGGTTTTCTTATATTTCTTAGTTTTCTTATAGCACCTATCACAATTATCTTGAATAAATGCTTCCCTACTTTTTTATCATCTGTCTTTTCCTACTAGAATGTATGCTGTTTGAGGACAGACCCTCGTGCTCTGTCTAGTCAATGCTTCATCCCCAAACTAGAGTTGTGCCTGGCACATAGAAGCACCCTGTAAACATTTGTTTACTGACTGAATGAGTGAATATAAATTTCAATTCCAACTATTTTTATTTGGAAAAATTTTTGAACATCCACTGTGTGCCAGACATTGGCACAACTATTGACTGGTCTGTAGAATTCAGACTAAATATTCTCTTATTTAGAATTAGAGAAATAGGAATTTCTAGTAATATAGAACTTAAAAATGACTTTTTTGATCCAACTACTCCAGGAAGCTTAAACTAAAAGATGTTGAACATATCCAAATCACTTAAAGAGTATAAGAAAAATTATTTACTCCAGTAGAAGACATCTCACTCCTAATACATTGCCTTTTACATAATGAGAACAGTATAATGAGAATGTGAGCAACAAAATATCTCAGGCTATAGACTGGTATAAATTTGGGGAATGTCCACACAGACTGTCAAATGATATCAATATTAAATATAAAGTGTAGATTTTTACATACATTTTAAGTAAAGTGACTAGATAACAGCTTTCCTTTACAAATTTTTGCTGTGAATTTCTGAATAGATGCTTTATTTTATTTAAGCAATAATAAAGTTTACTGAGTGCTTCCACTATGTGCCAGGCACTGTGCAGTGTTTTATAATGTTATTCTGTTTAACCCTTATGACAATCATAAAGCATTTTACAGATGGGGAAATGGAAGCTTTTCTTTGAAATTGGCTGAGTGAATATTTCAAAGAACATTGTGATGATCAGGTTTTCAACTAGACAAGGTAGATTGTTGATGTCCAAGAACAAAGCTTTGAACACCAAATATTTGTGTTTAGAATTACAATGGGACACATCTGATTCAAGACTGACCATCACTATCTTATTTCTCTCCCCAGATCAGTCGCTCAGTCATGTCCGACTCTTTGCGACCTCATGAATTGCAGCACTCCAGGCCTTCCTGTCCATCACCAACTCCCGGAGTTCACTCAGACTCATGTCCATTGAGTCAGTGATGCCATCCAGCCATCTCATCCTCTGTCGTCCCCTTCTCCTCTTGCCCCCAATCCCTCCCAGCATCAGAGTCTTTCCCAATGAGTCAACTTAAACCCCCAGTAAATTAAGGTATTGTAATTTGAAAAATGTATAAATATAAAAATGAAAAGAATGGAGTTGGGGAGAAATGTCAATAGAGAAGAGACTCCAAGAAGCTTCTAGAACATGAGGAGTAGGGAGAGGAGCAAAGCTAAGGAAGAGGGACAGAGGAAGTATGGTATGGAATGCTCTTGGAAGAGCACACAGGTGAGGGAAAAACACTATCCCTGCAAAGCTGCAAGAGGTTCACCACTCAGAAATGTCAAGTTCTTAGGAAGACAAATGTAAGGATTAAGACTGAAAAGTGAGAGATAAATTAAAAGTTCCTATATAAAAAGAGTTGACCTGACAACTAATGGTCAAAATTGACCAGCAAAACTTCTACCAGGCAATGATTCAAATGGTTTCTCCCTAAAGAAATTGAAAAGCCCCAGAGACATCCTAACAGATGCAGAGTCCCACAGAGTCCCACAGGACAACAGTCAGAGTGCTGCTCAGTCCTCTGAAGTGACACTGCTGGGGAAAATCTAATCCACCTATAGTGAACCAATATTAGCTCTTATTTGTTTCATTTGTAAATATGAACAGATAATCAAAAATTATCAAGCTTTTGAGGAAAAATCTGCTTTATCTAAAAAAAGAGACTGAAATAAATCAATAGGGAAAGATGACTCCAAGGAAACAGAAAAAGAGTTGATTCAGGGAACAAAATAAAATATATAAAATTTTAATATTAATATCTTCAGACAGATAAGACAATCATAAATATGAATATTATGGAAAAGTTATACAATTTCTTTGAAATAAAAAATATCACCACCCAAATTATAAATTCATGAGTAAGGTGACCATATAATTGAAAAAGCCTTTTTGAAATTAAACAATAAGAAAAGGAGATAAAAGCTATCTTTTCTGATTAGAGACATAAAGGATTAACCAGAAAGCCCACATGCATGCTAAGTCACTTCAAACTCCTTGCAACCCTATGGACTGTAGCCTGCCAGGCTCTTCTGTCCATGGAATTCTCCAGGCAAGAATACTGGAATGGGTTGCCATGCCCTCCTCCAAGGAACCTTCCCAACCCAGGGATCGAACCCACATCTCTTATGTCTCCTGCATCAGCAGACAGGTTCCTTACTACTAACGCCACCTAGGAAGCCCAACCATGAAGCCCAATACATAATTAATAAGATTTTCAGGGAGAGAAGATTTTTAAAAAGAGAAAGAGAGTAAGTTATTACAGAAACAATATTTAGAACTGAAGGACCTATCAAGTACTCTGCAAATGAGTGAAAATGAGCACAAAATGAGGCAAATTTAAACAAAATATTAGACTAACAAATATAAAAAGATTCTTAAAGGAATGCAGAGAAAACCAGACCATTAACAAGGAATCAGCAGGAAAATGAAGTATCATCAACAGTAACACTGTATCGGAAAGCCAACTCTTTGAAGCAATGCCTTCATAGTTATAAGGGAAAATGATGTGTAGCCTAGATCTCCGCATGTACTCAAACTATTAATCACATAAAAGAGTAGAATGAAAGCATTTTTAGACTCAAAAAATATACTTCCTGCCCAACTTTTTTCAGGAAGCCACTTGAAATGCATCTTCAAAGGAGAAAATAAACCAAGAAAGACAAGGAAATCATGGATCCAACACAGAAAAAAAGAGAGAGAGAGAGAGAGAGAGAGAGAGAGAAGCATGCAGCACATACAGAGTTCAATGGTGCAGAATGTAAAAGGGCAGGAGAAGACTCCAAGATCATTGGAAAATGTGGCTGACATGAAATACTACCAGATAAAATGGCAATTTGAGAAAACACAGGCTTCATAGTGAGCCTGTGAAGAAAGGCAGATTGTAAGGTAAAAAAATTAATAAATGCAAGGTGCACTCTAGCAACAACAACGAAAAAACATACATGAAAAGAAATGTTATAGTAGTATTTATTTTTCATTAAAATAGTTATATAACATAATAGTATATGCTATTTATCAATGTCACAAAAAGTAGCAGTACATCACATGAGCAAGATACAAGACTTTGTAGTGCTAGGCTACCTGAGAATTAGTAGAAACTATTTAGATTGGTAAGTAAAGAAATGCTTACATTATCATACTAGCGACAGCTTACTGTGAACGGTGTTGGATTCCTGATCTCCAAAGAAGATTTAACTTCAGGACCAGGGACCAGGCTTGATCACTCAAGAGCTTTTGTATAGCAGAGTTTTATTAAAGTGAAAGGGGAAAGAGAAAGCTTCTGACATAGACATCAGAAGGGGGATGGAGAATGCCCCTTCACTAGTCTAAGCAAGGGAGTTATACACTTTTTAAATTAGTTACTACAATAAATTAAAAGAATGGCTCAAGGTTGTGAAGATCCTACTAGACCCACTCCCATAATGTACATTTTAAGATAACAGGATTAGACAGAAGGTTTCCAGGAAAGAGAAATTGTCCTCAAGCAGAACACATTGTTACTCTATCAGTTCAGTTCAGTTCAGTTCCTCATTCATGTCCCAGTCTTTGCGATTCCATGAATCGCAGCACGCCAGGCCTCCCTGTCCATCACCAACTCCTGGAGCTCACTGAGACTCACGTCCATCGCGTCAGTGATGCCATCCAGCCATCTCATTCTCTGTTGTCCCCTTCTCCTCCTGCCCCCAATCCTTCCCAGCATCAGAGTCTTTTCTAATGAGCCAACTCTTCCCATGAGGTGGCCAAAGTATTGGAGTTTCAGCTTTAGCATCATTCTTTCCAAAGAACACCCAGGGCTGATGTCCTTTAGAATGGACTGGTTGGATCTCCTTGCAGTTCAAGGGACTCTCAAGAGTCTTCTCCAACACCACAGTTCAAAAGCATCAATTCTTCAGTGCTCAGCTTTCTTCATAGTCCAACTCTCATATCCATACATAACCACTGGAAAAACCATAGCCTTGACTAGACGGACCTTGTTGGCAAGTATGTCTCTGCTTGTCAATATGCTA
>NW_011492566.1:23684-24837 GCF_000754665.1 Bison bison bison
AACAGATGCTGGCAATTTGATCTCTGGTTCCTTTGCCTTTTCTAAATCCAGCATGAACATCTGGAAGTTCATGGTTCACATACTGTTGAAGCCTGGCTTGGAGAATTTTTGAGCTTTACTTTACTAGCATGTGAGATAAGCGCAATTGTGTGGTAGTTTAAGCAGTCCTTGACACTGCCTTTCTTCAGCACTGGAATGAAAATTGACCTTTTCCAGTCCTGTCGCCACTGCTAGTTTTCCAAATGCAGGCATACTGAGTGCAGCACTTTCACAACATCATCTTTTAGAATTTGAAATAGCTGAACTGGAATTCCATCACCTCCACTAGCTTTGTTCATAGTGATTCTTCCTAAGGCCCACTTGACTTCGCATTCCAGGATGTCTGGCTCTAGGTGAGTGATTACACCATTGTGATTATCTGGGTTCAAACCATGACTCAACTGGGGATAATGAGATCAAGCCTCAGAATATAACTGGAAAAAAATATGTAGTTTTCATCAGGTGGACTGCAGGTCTGGACTGATAGTGGCCAACATTTTCATCCTTTGGTAAAATGAAGCCAATGCAAAGGTAAGCAGAGTATAAACATGGAGGAAGGGAAAGTCCTAATAACCTCATAGGATGCAGATGAGCTTTTATTTAGAGTTACTCATGGAGCTTCACTGCACATAGTGACTGCAGCCATGAAATTAAAAGATGCTTGCTCCTTGGAAGAAAATCTATGACAACCTATACAGCATATTAAAAAGCAGAGATTGGTTGTTTGTCAGTTGCTTCATTTGCTATTATTTTCTCCCATTATGAAAACTGTCAAACAACTAATCTCAAAAATATACAAGCAATTCCTACAGCTCAATTCCAGAAAAATAAATGACCCAATCAAAAAATGGGCCAAAGAACTAGACATTTCTCCAAAGAAGACATACAGATGGCTAACAAGCACATGAAAAGATGCTCAACATCACTCATTATCAGAGAAATGCAAATCAAAACCTCTATGAGGCACCATTTTACGCCAGTCAGAATGGCTGCAATCCAAAAGTCTACAAGCAATAAATGTTGGAGAGGGTGTGGAGAAAAGGGAACCCTCTTACACTGTTGGTGGGAATGCAAACTAGTACAGCCACTATGGAGAACAGTGTGGAGATTCCTT
>NW_011492566.1:24937-28239 GCF_000754665.1 Bison bison bison
CTGCTGGGCATACACACCGAGGAAACCAGAATTGAAAGAGACACGTGTACCCCAGTGTTCATCACAGCACTGTTTATAATAGCCAGGACATGGAAGCAACCTAGATGTCCATCAGCAGATGAATGGATAAGAAAGCAGTGGTACATATACACAATGGAGTATTACTCAGCCATTAAAAAGAATACATTTGAATCAGTTCTAATGAGGTGGATGAAACTGGAGCCTATTGTACAGAGTGAAGTAAGCCAGAAAGAAAAACACCAATACAGTATACTAACACATATATATGGAATTTAGAAAGATGGTAACAGTAACCCTGTATATGAGACAGCAAAAGAGACACTGATGTATAGAACAGTCTTTTGGACTCTGTGGGAGAGGGAGAGGGTGGGATGATGTGGGAGAATGGCACTGAAACATGTATAATATCATATATGAAACAAGTCTCCAGTCCAGGTTCAATGCACGATACTGGATGCTTGGGGCTGGTGCACTGGGATGACCCAGAGGGATGGTATGGGGAGGGAGGAGGGAGGAGGGTTCAGGATGGGGAACACGTGTATACCTGTGGCAGATTCATGTTGATATATGGCAAAACCAATACAATATTATAAAGTTAAATAATAAAATAAAAAAAAGAATAAAAAAAAAAGGCAGAGACATTACTTTGCCAACAAATGTCCATATATTCAAAGTTATGGTTTTTCCAGTAGTCATGTATGGATGTAAGAGTTGGACCATAAAGAAGGTTAAGTGCAGAAGAATTGATACTTTTGAACTGTGGTGTTGGAGAAGACTTTTGAGAGTCCCTTGGATAGCATGGAGATCAAAACCGTCAAACCTAAAGGAAATCAGTCCTGAATATTCATTGGAAGGACTGAAGCTGAAGTTCCAACAGTTTGGTCACCTGAGTCAAAATGCCAACCCATTTGAAAAGACCCTGATGCTGGGAAAGACTGAAGGCAGGAGAAGAAGGGGATGACAGAGGATAAGATGGTTGGATGGCCTCACCGACTCATTGGATGTGAGTTTAAGCAAGCTCTGGGAGATCGTAAAGGACAGAGAAGCCTGGCAATCTGCAGACCTTGGGGTTGCAAAGTGTCAGGCATGATTCAACAACTGAACAACAACATTGGAGTTCAGGAAACCAATAAAACGCATGCTTTGTTTAATGAAAATGTTTAATATCACAGAGCAATAATACAAGATATGTTTTCATATTTTAGTTTTATTCTTCATATTCTTATGTAAATGGATTATAAGTTAAAATATTTTAAAATTATAGCAATAGACATTTTAATGGAAAACAGTTATGCAAGACAAGAGCTGAGAGAGATGAAGATAAATCCTGTGGGTCTAAAATACAGGCATGAGGAATCAAAAAGCACATTTCTGAAAAGTGAGACTAGGAACAAATAATGAGGATAGCTGATGATAATGCTGAATTTTGTCTGAGTCCCATGGTCTTGGAAAACAGTAAGAGTTAAAAAAATTCTTCCACCTTTACTGTTCCAGAAAATGTCTTATTGCAAAGTAACACGCTTCTCAATATGGCTTAAATCTGACTCACAGATGCTCCTCTCATCTACCTATAACAAGACAAAACACAGACCCTTCAAATTCCCATTCTTTGCCTCATAAATAACTAGCTGACTATTTATTCCCACTGATAATTCAGAACAAAATGTTTGTTAATCAAACATTGATTAAATTTTCATCCTCCACAAGAATATACAGCAGAAAGTCTCTTCAGCAAGTGGTGTTGGAAAAGTTGGTGAGCTTGCATATAAATCAGTGAAGTTAGAACAAACCTTCACACCAGACACAAAGATAAACTCAAAATGGCTTAAAGAGTAAAATATAAGACATGACACCACAAACTTTCAGAAGAGCACATAGGCAAAACAATCTCTGACATAAATAATACCAAGTTTTCCTAAGTCAGTCTCCCAAGGTAATAAAAGTAAAAGCAAAAATAAACAAATGGGAACTAATCAAACTTACAAGATTTGTACAGCAAATGAAACCTTAAACAAACCAAAAAGACAACCCATGGACTGGAAAAAAAATATTTGCAAATGATGTGATTAACAAGGGCTGAATTTCCAAAATATACAAACAGCTCATGCAACTCAATAACAAAAACAAACAGCCCAGTCAAAAATGGGCAGAAGACTTAAATAGATATTTCTTCAAAGAAAACATACAGATGGCCAACAGGCACATGAAAAGATGTTCAGTTTCACTAATTATTACAGAAATCCAAATCAAAACTACAATGTGGTACCACCTCACACTGTTAGAATGGCCATCATTTAAAAATCTATAGGGTCTTCCCCGGTGGTCCAGTGGGTAAGACTTTGGATTCCAGTGTAAGGGTTAAGAGTTTGATCACTGGTCCAGGAGCTGAGATCCCACATGCCTTGCAGTCAAAAAGCCAAAACATCATAGAAGCAATGTTATAACAAACTGAATGAAGGCTTTAAAAATGGTCCACATAAAAAAAAAAATCTTAAAAAAAAAACTATAAATAATAAATGCTGGATAGTCTGTAGAGAAAAATAACCCTCCTAAACTATTGTGCATGCATACATGGACTGTGGCCTGCCAGAGTCCTCTGTACATGGGATTTTACAGGCAAAAATACTGGAGTGGGTTGCTATTCCCTTCTCCAGGGGAATCTTCCTGACCGAGGGATCAAACCAGGGTCGGTCTCCTGAATTTCAGGCAGATTTTTAACCATCTGAGCCACCAGGGAAGCCCTCTATACTTGGTGGGAATGTGAATTGGTGCAGCCATTATAGAGAACAGTATGGAGGTTCCTTAAAAAAACTGAAAATAGGGACTTCCCTGGTGGTCCAGTGGTCGAGTCCTTGTGTCCACTGCGCAGGGTGTGGATTCAATTCCTGGTTGGAGAAGTAATATCTTTCATGTCACACAGTTCAGTCAAAGAAAACCTAAAAACAGAGTGGCTATATGATCCAGCAGTCTCATTCCTGGGCATATATCCAGATAAAACTATAATTCTATGGTTTTATAGAATAAAACTATAATAAAAGAAACATGCACCCATATGTTCATAGTAGCACTATTCACAATAGCCAAGACATAGCAGCAACTTAAATGCCCATCAACAGATGAATGGATAAAGATATTGTACACACACACACACAAATGAAAAGCAAAACGATGTTTGCCGGGAGCCAGCGTGAGGAACTCCGCCCATGGCAAAGGTCATGAGGAAGGAGGCTCGGCATACGCAAAGGCAGGATTGAGCCTCAGGAGTCCCCTTGGAAATTTTC
>NW_011492566.1:28852-28984 GCF_000754665.1 Bison bison bison
TGAAGAAAGGGTCATAAAATGTTAACAGGCCTCCTGGCCAGAAGATGATGTAAATCACCTAAACGTTTGCATATGATAAGTTTGCAGGAAGAAAGCCTGGCTTACTGCATGACTCTACCCCTTCCCCCATTA
>NW_011492566.1:29129-38762 GCF_000754665.1 Bison bison bison
TCTCCTCTACTTCGGGAGAACGGGAGGATGCCTGCGGCCTACATAGGTGACGCAAATTCCTCGTCTTGGAATTTTATTGGTTTTCCACGTAAACCAAATTATTCAACCTCTTTTCTTTACTGAATTTCTTCGCTGAGCTATCCCTATTTAACTACTCTTTATATCTTTAATTCTATCGTATCCTGTTCGCCAAAGCCGTCTCCCCTTCGAATTCCCTGGATCCACCAGGGGATGTTGTATGTGTATACAATGGAATACTACTCAGCCATTCAGTTCAGCTCAGTCACTCAGTCATGTCTGACTCTTTGCAACTCCATGGACTGCAGCATGCCAGGCTTCTCTGTCCATCACCAATTCCCAGAGCTCAGGCAAATTCATGTCCGTGGAGTTGGTGATGCCTTCCAAACCATCTCATCCTCTGTACGCCTCTAATCCTCCTGCCTTCTATGTTTCCCAGTATCAGGATCTTTTCCAATGGAGTCAGTTTTTCACATCAGGTGGCCAAACTATTGGTGCTTCAGCTGTAGCATCAGTCCTTCCAATGAATATTCAGGGTTAATTTCCTTTAAGATTGACTGGTTTGATCTCCTTGCTGTCCAAAGGACTCTCAAGAGTCTTCAATACCACAATTCAAAAGCATGAATTTTTTGGTGCTCAGGTTTCTTTATGGCCCAACTATCACATCCATACCTGACTACTGGAAAAACCATAGCTTTGACTAGATGGACCTTTGTTGGCAAAGTGATGTCTTTGCTTTTTAATATGCTGTCTAGGTTTGTCAAAGCATTCCTTCTAAGAAACAAGGATCTTTTAATTTTAAGGCTGCAGTCACTGTCCACAGTGATTTTAGAGCCCAAGAGAAGAAAATCTGCTGCTCTTTCTACTTTTTCCCCTTCTACTTGCTATGAAGTGATGGGACCAGAGGCCTTGATCTTAGTTTTTCAAATATTGAGTTTTAATACAGCTTTTTCACTGTCTTCTTTTACCCTCATCAAAAAGCTCTTTAGTTCTTCTTTGCTTTCTGCCATTGGAGTGGTGTCATCTGCATGCCTGAGGTTAATGATTCTCTTTAATTAACAATAATCTTTTGATTTTCAGATTACTTGTCTTTTGTTGCAAATCTTCTATATAAACTGGATCTTCCCCTTACCTCCTTGGAACAGTTCTCTCAGGGTTACTTGAGATGCTGTCTCCCAAGCTTAAAGTCCTAAAACTTCCCACAGAATAAAACATAACACTTAACCTTTAAGTTGTGAGTATTTTTAAGTCAACTTATATAAAACTGAATCAATTTTCTGTGCAGCAAAAATTAACAAAACACTGAAAATAAACTATACTTCAATAAAATAATGTTTTAAAATAAATAAATAAATCTTCATCCTCCAGTCACTGGCTTTTGATCTACCGTCACCTGAGCTATCACAGGACTCTTCCTTAATAGCTCCTTCTGAGAATATGCTAACTTCAGGGTAAAAACATTCTCTAATCTCCTGTCTTTGCACAGCAACTCTCCCTCACCCCATTTCACCAGTCTTGTTCTATCATTGTTTACTCCTTCCTCTAAAAACAAAGCCTTTTCTGACTAATTTTTGAGATGCTTGCAGAGCTTAGAGTCCAAATATTCTCCCTGTTGCAATATTCTACCTTCCCTACTGCAGTATTCCCTTTCTTCCTTCTAGCAATAAAATCTCTCCTTATCTAAGTCTGGTTTTGTTTTTATTTGAAACTGATCATGTTCTCTAGAGAGAACCCAAAAATAAAATCAGAAAGAAGACAGAATCCCTCAGCACAATAGGAAAGAAGACAGAATCTCTCATCCAGATTGATGTGTAGGGGAGGGCAGAAAGCTTGCAAAATTATTGAGATTTCAAACTGATATCAGAAAAGGCATCCTGATTACCTACACAGAACAAAAGTCTCCTTGGGTCCCTTGATACCAAGTAAGACCAGAGATAATGACTCAGTACAGGATAGGAAAAGAGAAGGTAGGTTGATGGTCAAAGGAAACACAGAGCTATGGATAGACCTGTAGTCTACAAATGAGTGAATGCAGGTAACATCTGAAAGAGACTGTACTGTATGTTAAAGCAACACCATCACAAAAGGCAAAGCCCAAACTGTCAACTCTGGTTAATCAAAATAACTGTCAATCCTCTCCTAGGCAAACATCACAACAGCAGCCTTAATGAGAGCTTCAACGTGTGCAGGAAGTCACAATGAAGCTGTTGCAGGAGTCATAAGGAACAACACCTTTTGGCTGCAATCCTTACAATCTTACTTCTTAGTAAGACACAGAAAACTAAGCTTTTCCTACTGGTCATTGACTGTTGTTAAGGCAACTCTGCAGACTCTGATCATTTGTCCCAAGGCACCAATTCAAGAAAGGGGGAAGCAGGGGCCAACTATTAATGACTTGCATTTGCAACAAACCAAATAAAATCATGATTATCATGATCATTATCATCCTTAGCATTAGGAACAATTGAACAGAACCTTTGTTTTCAGATCTGGTGATTAGCCTGAAGCAGTAATTCTCAACTAGAAGATAAGAAGAGATGCTATTCCTGATAGGCTGCACAATTAGGGTGGATGGCTGTCATAATATACCTAATAATTCACAACAAAATATATCCATTTCAGATCCTCATGTCCTTTATGCTATTTTATTATAATGATAAATGTAAAAAAATATGTTCATTGCAGGTTATTTACATTTAAAAAATTTTACTTTGAAAGTTTAGAAATAATCAATTTGGGGTTGGCTTTAAAAACTGTAATGCATACATAAAATACAGTGTTAATATATTGAATCTTTTACTCTCAAGTAAATGTATTGATATGGAAGGATAGTTGCTATATATTCTTGAGAAGACAAAATCCAGTTATGGAATCAGGTGAGATGTACATGGGACAGATACTGAACTATTATTTGTGATTCCTTCTAGGAAGCAGAATTATGGGGTAAAAAAGGGTAATAATATGACTTTTCAACTTTTGCTTGATATATTTCTGTTTTCATTTCTATAATAAATGTTTTGTTATAATTTAAAATCATAAATTTTGATTTTAAAATGTCTTGTTTTTCAGTCACCTAGTGGTGTCTGACTCTGTGACCCCATGGATTGCAGCATGCCAGGCCTCCCTGTCCCTCATCATCTCCCAAAGTTTGCCCAAGTTCACGTCCATTACAAGGGTGATGCCATCCAGCCATCTCATCCTCTAACACACTCTTCTCCTTCTGCCTTCAGTATTTCCAAGCACCAGGGACTTTTCCAATGAGTCGGCTGTTCAGATAAAAATACTGGAGCTTCAGCTTCAGCATCATTCTTTCCAATGAGTATTCAGGGTTGATTTTCCTTAAGATTGACTGGTTTTATCTCCTTGCTGTCCAGGGGACTTTCAGGAGTCTTCTACAGCACCACAGTTTGAAGTCATCAACTCTTTGGCGCTCTGCCTGCTTTACAGTCTAGCTCTCACAACCGTATGTGATCACTGGGAAGACCATAGCATTGACTATATGGACCTTTGTCAGCAGAGTAATGTCTCTGTTTTCCAACACACTGTTTAGGTTTATCACAGCCAGATGCCATGATCTTAGTTTTTTTAATAAAAATGTCTAGGAATAGACAAATATTTTTCTCTGAAAAAGCAGCCAGCTTGTTTTCAACATGGCAACACTTGTATAAAGTGAATGATGGGTGGCATAAAATATATGAAGCATTGCTTTACAAACCTTAGAACAGTCATACCAACAAAATAGTGAGAACACAAAAATTTGGGGAAACCAGCAGTAATATAATTTTAAAACATCCTTTGAACTATGTCTCAGTCTATGAAGACAATGCCACTAGCAGTCATGATTGGGAATAAAACTATATCATTATGCTTAGAAATGCATTGTTTTTTTTTTTCTTTAATCTCATTTTGTTATTTGTTACACCTCTCCTCATGCCCATGCTGCATTATCCCCTGAGACCTCACTTACAAAACACAGTTTCAAAGATAAAATTATGGAGAATTTTAAGAGGGCAATAGCAGAAGTTTTTACCAAGAGTGGGCCCCATATTATTACCTTGATACATGCAGAAAAAGCTTTTGACAAAATCCAACATTTATTTATAATTAAAACTCTCAACAAAATGGGTATAAAGGGATTGATTATACCTTAACAGAATAAAGGCCACATATGACAAACAATAGCTAACATCATATTCAATGTTGAAAAGGTGAAAGCATTTCCTCTAAGATCAGGAACAAGACAAAGACAGTTTCAGCTTTTATTCAACATAGTTCTAGAAGTCTTAGCTGTAACAATAAGACAAAAAAAGAAAAAAGAAAGAAAAGAAATCCAAATTGGAAAGAAAGAAGTAAAAATTGTCACTGCAGATGTCATAATACTATACAAAGAGAAATCTAAAGATAGAACCAAAAAATCTACTAGAACTCATCAATTAACTCAGTAAAATTACAGGATACAAAATTAATATACAGAAGTTTGTTGAGTTTCTATACTCTAACAATGAACTATAGAAAGAGAAATTAAGAAAATAATCCCATTCACAGCCACATCAAAAATAATAAAATACCTGGGAATAAATCTAACTAAGAAACAGCTATACTTAGAAAACCATAAGGCACCCATGAAAAACTAAAGGGAACACAGATAGAAAGACTCATGTGCTCATGAATTGGAAGAATATTGTTAAAATGACAATTCTAGCCAAGCCAATCTACAGATTCAATGCAATCCTCATCAAAATACCAATGGTAGAACTATAACAAATAATAGTAAGTAAGGAAACACAAAAGAACCTGAATAGTGAAGTCACTCAGTTGTGTCCGACTCTGCGACCCCATGGACTGTAGCCTACCAGGCTCCTCCATCCATGGGATTTTCCAGGCAAGAGTACTGGAGTGAGTTGCCATTTCCTTCTCCAGGGGATCTTCCCTACCCTGGGACTGAAGCCAGGTCTCCCGCATTGCAGGCCGACGCTTTACTTTCTGAGCCACCAGGGAAGCCCCAAATCTGAATAACCAAAACAATATTAAGAAAGAAGAACCAAATCAGGGAATCATGCTCCCTCATTTTAAACTATTCTGCAAAGTTACAGTAATCAAAATAATATAGCACTGGCACAAAAACAGATACACAGATCAATGGAACAGAACAGAGAGCCCAGACATGAACCCACACCTACAGGGTCAATTAATGTATGACAAAGGAGATAAGCATTTACAATGGGAAAAAGACACTTTCTTTAATAAATGGGTTGGGGAAACTAGACAGCTACATGAAAAAGAATAAAATTGGACCAGTTTCTTATTCCATATATAAGAAAATCTTAAAATGGATTAAAGACTTGAATGTAATATCTGAAACCAGAGGAAGTGCACTCTTTGATATAAGTCTTAGCAATATTTTTTGGGATTTGTCTTCCCTAGACAAGGGAACCAGAAGCAAAAATAAATAAATGGTACTACATCAAACTAAAAAGTTTTTGCACAAACCAAGAAAACTATCAGCAATACAAGAAAGGCTACTAAATGAATGGGAGAAGATATTTGCAAATGATACACCTGACCAAGCGTATATCAATATTCAAAATACACAAAGAACTCTTACAACTCAAAATCAAACAAATAAACAATGCAATTACAAAATAGAGGACCTGAATATGTTTCCAAGAAATTGTACAGATGACCAACAGGCATATGAAAAGATGCTTAATATCACCAATCATCAGGGAAATGCAAATCACAACCATGAGATACCACCTCACCCCTGTCAGAGTGGCTTATCAAACAGATAAGAAAAACCAGTGTAGGCAAGGATGTATGGAAAGGGAACCCTTGCGAACTGTAAGTGGTAATGTAGTGGCACAGCCATTATGGAAAACAGCATGCAGATTTCTCAAAAAAATTAAAAACAGAACTAACATATGATCCAGCAATTTCACCCCTGAGTATTTATCTGAAGAAAACTTACAGTGTGACATGACTGAGTGACTGAACTGAAATGAACTGAAAACAGTCATTGGAAAAGATATATGTGTCCCAGTTATTTACAATAACCAAGATACAGCACTCAAGCATTATTTACAATAGCAAACCTCAGAACTTACCAATAGATGAATAGGTAAAGAAGATGTGGCATGTATATGAACAGAATATTACTCCACCATAAAAATGAAATTTTGCCATTTTCAGTTATAGATGGACCTAGAGGGTTTCTGTTAAAGGAAATATGAGAAAGACAATGCATGAATTCATTTATTTGTGGAATCTATTTTTTTTTTTATGAACAAATATAACCAAACAGAAGCAGAGTCATAGATACAGAGTGCAAACAGGTGGTTGCCAGAGGGGAAGGAGTGGTAGAAGGAAATAGAAGGAGATTAAGAGGTACAAACTTTCAGTTACAAAATAAATTTGTCACAGGTACAAAATATATAGTGGGGAATATATCAATAATTATGAAATGTATTTGTATAGTGACAGAAGACAACTAGACTTATGGTGATAATTTTAAAATGTATAGAAATATTGAATCACTATTTTGTGCACCAGGACCTAACATAGTGCTATAGGTCAATTAAACTTCAAAAACAAACAAGCAAGCTCATAGTAAAAGAGATCAGATTTGTAAATACTGGAGAGGGTCATAGAATTAGTTGAAGGTATTAGTATTGTATTAGTTAAAAAATACAAACTTCTAGTTATAAATACTAGGGATTTAATGTACTAGATGATAAAGATAATTAACATGACATGTTAAAAATGAAAGTTGTTAAGTTCTTTTAAGTAGAAGAATTCTCACAATAATTTTTTTTCTATTTATTTAGTGTTGTATCTATGTGAAATGATGGATGTTCACTAAACCTATTGTAGTAATCATTTTATGATGTGTGTAAGTCAAATTATTGTTCTCTGTACATTGAACATACAGTGCTATATTTCAATTATGTCTCAATAAAACTGGAGAAGAAAGAACAGGCCCTGGGTTTCAGCTGGAGAAATACAAGAAGTTGCAACATTGCCATGTAGCAGGGTTTATGGGAAAAGTAGGAATTTACAGGTTACATATACATGAAACATGAATGGAAAACATGTTGGGCTGTCCCACTGCATAAAGAATGATCTGAATACAGTCACAATGGGCTGGAAGTTTACTGTATACCTATTTAATTAGCTGTTTGGTAACATTTTTTAGTTTGCTTTTCAATAAACCATATCACTGAAAACGAATTAAAATGCATGAATACATGTTTTTTTAAAAAAAAAAATAAGCACTGAAGTTCTGTTTCTCCAGAAAATTAATGGTACTCATACAATTGGTAATGTGTTTGTCAGTGTTTACCATCTACGTTTGTGACTGTGATACCATTGACTCCTTAAAAACCAGATGTCAGAATCTGCAGAAGTATCAATATCCACTTCAAAAGTTAATAGCTATTTTAAGAAAAATCACTCAAAGACAATAATTTAACATGTACAGCTTACCATTCCATTAAGTATAGCTTTTCATTAAAATCAACAGATTATGCTTATAAATTAATTTCACTTATTTGTATAAACATGTGAAATGACAGCTGCTACTGAGCTGGCTCCCTGAACTGTAAAACTTTATAAATAGTTCAATGATGTCAGTTATATATATGAGTGCTATCCATATGCCACAAGCAGAAAATCAGTTAGTTCCAATCATGGTTTAATAATTTCATCCCAATTATTGAATCAAAGAAACATTTGACCTTATTTTAAATCAATTCTATTAAAGTAAAATTTAAATATGATAATAATCACCCTTTTTAATTGTATTAATAATGAATTCTGACAAATATGCACACTTAGGTAACCATAATGCTCATAACAAAAATATAAAAAATCTTCATCATCCCAAACCATTTGCTATTAATCTTAGAAGTCAACTTCCTAGCCCCAGGAAAGCACTGATCTGTTGACTCTAGCTTTTTTTGTTGTTGTTGTTTTTCTTTTTTAGTTTTTTCTATTCTAAAATTTAATATCATAGAATTATATAGTATATACTCATTTGTGGTCATTCAATTGTGTAACTACACTATTATTTGTTTAGACATTTACTTGTTGACATTTGAGTACTTTTGGTTTGAGGTCATTATGATTCAAGCTGTCATGATTACCATCATGCAAATTATTAGCTGGACATGCATTATATTTTCTTTTGGTTAAACACCTAGGAATGGGATTTGGGGGCCATATGTTAAGTGTGTGCTTCATTTTACAAGAAATCTAACAAAATAGTTTCCAAAATAATATTTTCTAATACACCTACAAGTAATAAATGCAATTTCCAATTGTTCTACATCTTTACCAATATATTAAAAAAAAAACCCTTATTATTTCAGGAAGTGTATAGTTAGTTATAGCTATACCTCATGGACAGAGAAGCTTGGCAGGCTATAGAGCTGCAAAAAGTCAGACACAACTGAAGTGACTCAGCATGCACACACACATGCTGTTAGCTAAATAAATCTACTAACATGGAATATTAAAAAAAATCATAATTATTTTAATTTTTTCTGACTATTGTTATTTTAATTCAGTGACAGTTTTCCATACAGGCAGATTTAATGTTGTTTTTATGTCTACTATAAATACTGAAAAATTTGCAAGTGACATGCCTAATTTGATACAACACTTGAATCATGAGAACCATTGATAGAAAAATATTGGCTAGTGGGAATATACCTAGGAGAGGAATTTCTGGGAAATATATTAACTCTACAATTAACATTTTATGTAACAGCCAAACTATTTCCCAAAGTGGCTACACAATTTGACAATACTTCCAGCAATAAATGAGGGTTCCAGTTTCTCCACATCTTAGACAACAGTAGGCAACAGAGGACGAGATGGTTGGATGGCATCAACAACTTAATGGACATGAGTTTGACCAAGCTCTGGGAGATGGTGAAGGACAGGGAAGCCTGGAGTGCTGCAGACCACCAGGTCACAAAGAGTCAGATGTGACTGAGTGACTGAACAATAATAACAACTCTGGATGAAGTGATATCTCATTATGGCTTTGATTTGTGTTTCCTAAGTACCTTGAACTGCAAGAAGATCCAACCAGTCCATCCTAAAGGAGATAAGTCCTGTGTGTTCATTGGAAGGACTGATGCTAAAGCTGAAACTCCAATACTTTGGCCACCTCACGTGAAGAGTTGACTCATTGGAAAAGACTCTGATGCTGGGAAGGATTGGGGGCAGGAGAAGGGGACGACAGAGGATGAGATGGCTAGATGGCATCACGGACTCAATGGACATGAGTTTGAGTGAACTCCAGGAGCTGGTGATAGACAGGGAGGCCTGACATGCTGTGATTCATGGGGTCGCAAAGAGTTGGACACAACTGAGCAACTGAACTGAACTGAACTGAGCTGAAAGAAACAAATTCATTATATACCACAAATTAATTAAAATATGTGTCTACACTGAAACTTATACATGTCTGTTTATACAAGCATCATATACAATACCAACAAGTGGGAACAACCCAATGTCTATCAACTGATAAATATTATTAATAAATAAAATATGATATATCTATACAATGGAATATAACTTTCTTTGCATTTACTTAGATCTTTTCAA
>NW_011492566.1:39715-40003 GCF_000754665.1 Bison bison bison
GTTCACTCAGACTCAAATCCATCGAGTCAGTGATGCCATCAAGCCATCTCATCCTCTGTTGTCCCCTTCTCCTCCTGCTCCCAATCCCTCCCAGCATCAGAGTCTTTTCCAATGAGTCAACTCCTCTCATGAGGTGACCAAAGTACTGGAGTTTCAGCTTTAGCATCATTCTTTCCAAAGAACACCCAGGGCTGATGTCCTTTAGAATGGACTGGTTGGATCTCCTTGCAGTCCAAGGGACTCTCAAGAGTCTTCTCCAACACCACAGTTCAAAAGCATCAATTCTTC
>NW_011492566.1:40103-40611 GCF_000754665.1 Bison bison bison
TCCTTCCAAGGAGTAAGCGTCTTTTAATTTCATGGCTGCAGTCACCATCTGCAGTGATTTTGGAGTCCCCCAAAATAAAGTCTAACACTGTTTCCACTGTTTCCCCATCTATTTCCCATGAAGTGATAGGACCGGATGCCATGATCTTCGTTTTCTGAATGTTGAGCTTTAAGCCAACTTTTTCACTCTCCACTTTCACTGTCAAGAGGCTTTTGAGTTCCTCTTCACTTTCTGCCATAAGGGTGGTGTCATCTGCATATCTGAGGTTATTGATATTTCTCCCGGCAATCTTGATTCCAGCTTGTGTTTCTTCCAGCCCAGCATTTCTCATGATGTACTCTGCATAGAAGTTAAATGAGCAGGGTGACAATATGCAGCCTTGATGTACTCCTTTTCCTATTTGGAACCAGTCTGTTGTTCCATGTCCAGTTCTAACTGTTGCTTCCTGACCTGCATACAGATTTCTCAAGAGGCATGTCAGGTGGTCTGGTATTCCCATCTCTTTCAG
>NW_011492567.1:0-630 GCF_000754665.1 Bison bison bison
CAAGGCAGAAGCTGCTAAGATGACATGGATGCCTTTGGAGTGAGGAGAAGGGAATTGAGGGAGCAAGCTTCAGGGACACGGAATCGTCTGTTATTCTTCATAAGGTCAGCAACCGCTCTTCAGCAAATGTGAAGACTGTTGAAACAGATCCTGTATTCCTAGGTTTGGGGAACTAGGTGTGATTGGGTAATTTTTACCCACAAAAATCTTTTAGCGTTGCAAAAAGCTACAATCCCATAGAAAATAATCCCCTCAAATGCATGTCTTCTCCATGCAGCCTGTCTTCCCTGCCCCTACACAGCATGCAGGATCTTCATTCCCCAAGCAGGAATAGAACCCTTGTCCCCTTCAGTGGAAGTTTGGAATCCTAACTACTGGACCACCAGGGAATTTAGTGTCTTGACTGTGAGGTTTTGGAGGGTGGAAGACGGTGACGATTGGTGGGATGTGGATGGACTGGGTGATTTGCAAGACCCCTTGCAGTCCCAAGATCTGAAGATTGTGTGCTGATGTTCCCTTTATATTCACCTAAAAGTAAGAGGATCTTTTCTGGAATTCTGACTTTGACTATTGGTGTCCCAGATTTTGACCTCTTGAAAGTGAAAGTTGCTCAGTCATGTCAGACTCTGC
>NW_011492567.1:4846-5301 GCF_000754665.1 Bison bison bison
GGCAGAAAGAGAAGCCACTGCAATGAGAAGCCCACACACTGTAATGGAGACTAGCCCCAGCTCACTGCAACTAGAGAAGGGGCTGTGTAGCAACAATGAAGACCTCGCACAGCCAACAATTAAATAAGTTAATTTTTTTTTTTTAAAAAAAGGACAAACAGCCATAAAGAGAATTGGATGGCAGAGCTAGTGGGATCATCTGGACTGAGGGAACCACATGCACAAATGCTCTGAGGTGTGTTCCTGGAATGAAAGTGGGTTGGAGCTTGGTAAAAGCAGGGGAGTGACACACATAAAGGCTGGAGAGGTCGGCACAGGTGGGATCACGTGGGCACTTGTAGTCTGCGAGAAGGAGTTTGGACTTTATTCTAAGCACAACGATAAGCCTTTGATAAGCTTAAAGTAAAGGAACACCAGGATCTAGTTTTGCATTAAGAAAGTCACTCTGGCTGCTG
>NW_011492568.1:0-237 GCF_000754665.1 Bison bison bison
CTGGAAAAGACTCTGTTGCTGGGAGGGATTGGGGGCAGGAGGAGAAGGGGACGACAGAGGATGAGATCGCTGGATGGCATCACCAACTCAATGGACATGAGTTTGAGTGAACTCCGGGATCTGGTGATGGACAGAGAGGCCTGCTGCTGCTGCTAAGTCACTTCAGTCGTGTCCAACTCTGTGCGACCCCATAGACGACAGCCCACCAGGCTCCCCCGTCCCTGGGATTCTCCAGGC
>NW_011492568.1:337-951 GCF_000754665.1 Bison bison bison
CCAGTCACATCCACAGCTGGGTATTTTTTCGCTTTGGCTCCATCCCTTCATTCTTTCTGGAGTTATTTCTCCACTGATCTCCAGTAGCGTATTGGGCACCTACCGACCTGTGGAGTTCCTCTTTCAGCATCCTATCATTTTGCCTTTTCATACTGTTCCTGGGGTTCTCAAGGCAAGAATACTGAGGTGGTTTGCCATTCCCTTCTCCAGTGGACCAAATTCTGTCAGACCTCTCTACCATGATCCGCCCGTCTTGGGTGGCCCCACACGGAATAGCTTAGTTTCATTGAGTTAGACAAGGCTGTAGTCCTTGTGATTAGATTGACTAGTTTTCTGTGATAATGATTTCAGTGTGTCTGTCCTTTGATGCCCTCTTGCAACACCTACCGTCTTACTGGGGTTTCTCAGAAATGCAGATGATGCCACCCTTATGGCAGAAAGTGAAGAAGAACTAAAAAGCCTCCTGATGAAGGTGAAAGAGGAGAGTGAAAAAGTTGACTTAAAGCTCAACATCCAGAAAACTAAGATCATGGCATCTGGTCCCCTCACTTCATGGGAAATAGATGGGGAAACAGTGGAAACAGTGTCAGGCTTTATTTTTGGGGGCTCCAAAA
>NW_011492568.1:1344-2616 GCF_000754665.1 Bison bison bison
CATAGACGACAGCCCACCAGGCTCCCCCGTCCCTGGGATTCTCCAGGCAAGAACACTGGAGTGGGTTGCCATTTCCTTCTCCAATGCATGAAAGTGAAAAGTGAAAGTGAAGTTGCTAAAATCACGTAGGACACTCTTGTCCGACTCTTAGTGACCCCATGGACTGCACCCTACCAGGCTCCTCCACCCATGGGATTTTCCAGGCAAGAGTACTGGAGTGGGCTGCCATTGCCTGGTGTGCTGCAATTCATGGGGTCGAAAAGAGTCGGACATGACTGAGTGACTGAACTGAACAGTCAGTTCTAAGCCATTCACATAGGAAAAGGGAAATATTCACCTCCAGTCCATTTGAATGCTCGAACCCGGGCTGGGGGAGAAAAACACTTGTGAGGCTCACAGTCCAGATGCAAAGGCTCACTAGAACAGAGATGTGCTTGTGGAAAATAGACTATGTCCCCTCCCTCACCCCAGCACCACAGTACTAAAGGCTTCTTTACAGCAGCAGTTCTGTTTACCCAGGACATTGTGTCCAGATTATGAGAAAAATGAGCAGACAAACTAAAGAGCAAAAAATATAATTTGAAAAGACAGAGCAAGCACCAGTACTAGACACAGCAGGTGTCGACGGAACAAAAAATGCACAAACTAAAAGTTAAGAATGATATTGTATTTGAGGAAGTACTGAAGACTATAGCTTGGGAGACACTCTCTCAGATGGCTCTGAGGAACTGTTCCAAACAGGTAGTGGAGGAGACAGGATATATAGGAACCTTCACTGAAAACAAAACCAAAGAAAACAAAATGTATGGTCAAGCATCAAAAGATTACTTCTAATCACAAAAAACCAGACACTGAAATTAATGATTATAGTGCTTTTCTACATATGGGAAGATGCAAGAATCTGGGCTCATTGAAACCTTTCCTTTGATGTGCATCTTAGCTATTTAGAGCCAGTATCCTGTTTTTCTCCAATCTGAATTCCCCTCAGGGCACACTGTCTGGGGCTGCAATGCTGATGACTTGATAGTGGGCAACATTCATTACTTATTGAAATGCCAGGCAAGATTTATTTGTCCACCCAGGGACCTTGGAATGATTAGACCAGGAATTTAAAACAACTAAGATGAATATTCTAGGGCTCTAATGTAAGAACAGGTGGGTCATGTTCATGTAAGGAACATGAAATCCTAAGAACCAAAAATGAATGTTTGAGATCAAAAATAGTGTAACAGAAAAGAAGAATGCCTTGGATGAGCTAATTAGACCAGCCCA
>NW_011492568.1:3398-7754 GCF_000754665.1 Bison bison bison
ACTGGCTTATTTCAGTTAGCATACTGTTCTCACATTTCATTTGTATTGTCTCATATGGCATGATTTTCCTTTTTAAGGTTGAACAATATTCCACTATATGCATTTCTTTTAATCCATTCATCTGTTGATGGATATTCAGGCTGTTTCCACCTCTTGAATATTGGGAACAGTGCTCTAATAAATGTGGAAATGCTAGTGTTTCTTCAAGATTCTGATTTCAATTTTTTGAATCAATGCTCAGAAGTGAAATTGCAGGATCATTTAGTACTTCTATTTTTAATTTTTTTGAGACACTTTCAGACTGTTTTATGGTTAGATTTCAAGTGTTCTTACCATAATAAAATAAAGTTAAAAAAATTAAAACTATAAGTAATGTGGTAGTTATAGTAATTGTATAGGTTCATAGGACTCAGAAGGGGAACAGATCACCATACTATATAATTAGAAAACAGAAAGTTATCAAAAAAATTACAAAAAATAAAAAATTCCAATGCATCAGCTGGGCAAACACCACTCAAAAAATGAAAAAAAGGAAGAAGTTAAACAAAAATGGTTGTGCACTATTTCTCTACACATAAATGAATATGATACATAAACATGGAATCAAATCACAGGAGAATGTAACCCAATGTAAAGAATATTCTCTCATGCACTTTAGACTATGAAACACTATAATAAGAATACAAACTCAATAGCAAAATTCCCAAGAGGATATGTTGGAAGGAAGAATGAGAAGAAAATTCAGGCTCAAAAAAACAAAGTGAAGATAAAACGTGTGATCATTTCAGGACCCATAAATGAGCTAGAAGTAAAGAGGTTGGAAAAGATATAATTCAAAAGTAAATGTCTTATTAATAGGAAAGCCTTTCACAACAAATGAAAATCTCAAAGACCAGAAGGTTCAACAGTTAGAGAACAACTAAAACGTGAGAAGGAGCAACAATTCCTACTTAAAAAGGACTGATGCTGCTGAAGTTAACAAATCAATCAATAAAACCCAGGAAGCATAACCCAGTAGCATCTTTGAAGTGGGAAAAATAACCCCCCCAAAAATCTAACTCTTTAGGAAAAAGAAGACTGCATTTCATTCCCTGGAAACTTGATGTAGGATATTTAACACTGAATTCAGTGTTAAACATTTTCTGAAAGATCTGCTGCTTTGGTTTAAGGCTCTGAGTTCTAGTTGTCCTAATGCAGGATCAAAGTAGTAACATTCGTGTTCCTGTTTCCCCTGTTGACGTTACCAGTGAAGTCACTCTGTCATGTCCCACTCTCTGCTACCGCATGGACTGCAGCCTGCCAGGCTCCTCTGTCCATGGGGTTTTCCAGGTGAGAACACTGCAGGGGGTTGCCACCAGGGCCACAGAGAGGTGCAGCCAGCAGAGCTTTCTGCGTGGTGGGGCTGGGGCGGGCCTGGCCGGAGGGCTCTGCCCACTTCCTCTTCCCTCTTCTCAAGGCTGACAGCTGAACTCAAGGGCAGTTCTTGAGCTGAGCATTCAGATCATGTATTATTGAAAAAATATCTGCCATGTCCTCTATGTGTGTGTACGTCTGGGGCACTGTCACTGATCTCCATTCAGCCTGCAGTGTGTTAGCTCTAAAAGGAGAAACAGAGAGTTCAGGAGAGTACACGGCCCCAGGAGACACAAGACAGGGGCATTCTTCCTGCCCCACGGACAGCAGGGCGGTAAGTCCAAGGCCATGGTGACTGTGCCTGTGTGTTAGTCTGTGTTTGTGTATTGTGCTTGACAGTGTGTTGTGGGGGTGCTGTGCATACTGTGTTTGTGTGTATATGTGTGTGTGTTACGTTGGTGTGACATGTGTGTGTTGTGTGTGTCTATTTGTGTATAGATGAGTATATGTGTTATGTTAGTATGTGTTGCATGTATGTTTATATGTGTGTTTGTATGTGTGTGTGTGTGAGTGGAGTGTTGTGTGTTTGTATATTTGTATGTCTATGTTGTGAATAGATGTGTGTGAGTGGTCTCTGCATCTTATGTTTGTGTTTGTGTGCTGTGCACGTATGTTCACATGTTTGTGAGTAAATGTGTGTTCATGTGTGTTGTATGTGTGTGCTATGTTTGTACTTTTGTACGTGTATGTGTGTAAGTACTGTATGTGTTGTATTTGTGTGTATCTTTTGTTTGTATGTTTGTGAGTGTGTGTTTGTGAGAGTGTCTGTGTGCGTGTGCCTGTTTCAGAAGCAATGGGAGGAGCCAGGGGAATCAGGACCTTGCAGCCTTTGGGCTCTGCCTGGCACTCCCCGCTTACCCTTGGGCAGGACACTCTGTAAGTCTTACTTTTCTCCTAAGAAACCTCACAAGGTGACAGATCTGCTCCATGTCGGAGACAAACAATGGCGCGTGGTGCACGTGTGGTGATGCCCCATCGGGCAGGGTCTGGGGTGAGGGGGCCGGGGGCTGGGCAGACAGCTCTCTAGGCTTGAGAGGGGATGACAGGAGTTCCCCTGTCATCAAGGAGGGCGACAATGCCCTCCTTGGCAAAGAGGACTGGGAATTGCTCTAGAAAATATCATAAAATATCCTCGAATCTTCCAGGGGGACAAGATCTCAAGAATGTGTAGTTTGGACTCAGCATCCACATCTCTGGGGACCTGGAGGCCCTGGCAGTGTGACCACCTGAGTCAGTGGCCTGGAGCTGAGCACCAAGGACCGGGGGTCCCGGCAGGACTGGACCCCATGTGGAGAGGGAGCCTGTGTGTGTCTGCTGCCCTCCTCACCGCCCAGTGCTCGGCCTCTGTGGCCCTCACTGCCAGGCTCCCCCTACAGATTGTCCTGGCCCCATGAGCCCCTTAGCAGCCCCTCCAGTAACGTCCTCCTCACGTCCACCCAGAACCCTGGCCACTGCTCCCAGGACAGTGTCTGTCAGAACACATCTCTGGTCATTTCTCCCCATCACAGAATCCAACCCCCCCCCAGTGGAGACCACATGCAGGGGAAACAGGGTCCCTAAAGAGGTAGCAGTTGTCTCAGACACCCCCTCATGCAGTCCCATGCCAACAAACTGATACAAACAGCTTCCATGGGCAAGAGAAAGGCAAAAGTCAGGAGCCCCTGAAAGCTTGGAGGAAACATCAGTAAGACACATGATAAATTTTTTTTAGATGGAGGAAGAAGAATTTGAAATCCTTCTCCTGGAGGAACCTGAAAAAGGTGCATCCCAGGATGCTTCTCCAGACGGGTCAGGAGGTAAAACAACTTTCTAGCAGACATGAACTTGAGAGAGGTGGGGCTGGGGCCTGAGGGGCAGGTGGTGTGCTGGGAGGGGCAGCAGGAGTCCCCCCTGTCAGAGATTCGCCCACCGGGGTGGCCATCACTGGACGTTTGGGTGGGCCTCCCTTCACCCCAGCCAGACAGAAGGGAAGGGCCCCTGATGGTGCCGTGGGTCAGAGGGGGCAACAGACCACAGCCACTGCCCCCTCACTGAGTGTCAGGAAGGATATGTTTGTGGGTGTGACAGACGGCTTGCCCCAGGCCCCTGGTGGGTATCGTGCTGGCTCTACTGTGAGACTCTCAGGACCACGAGGGCTGCAAAGCACTAGTGAACACATAGGATGCAATCAAGGGCCCACAGGTCTGGGCTCTGTCTTCCCAAGGGGCTCCTTCCCCCCAAAAGCTGTTTCATCAGGGTCAGGGGCTTCACTTTCATGGGCTCAACTTGACATCTAAACTGGGGAGACAGAACTTAGAAATTTAGGAATGCTGGAAATCCATCACTTTCCTCGATAAGGGAATTGATTGGCAATTTATTATGCATTTCAACACAACTATGTTTTTATTAGACGAACTTCAGTGGCCTGAGCCATTGGGAGAAACCCATAATATTAAGCTGCATAGGAAAGCCACAGTCCCAGCACTCACATCTGATTTACCCTTTTTGCAGCAATTGGGGTTAAGTATTACTTTAAATTCCTCTTCTGTGCTCAATGTATTTGGCTTTTAAGTCCAAAGGCATGGCATGAGTGTCTCCAGGCTTGTGCAGATGGGAAACCGCTGTCTTTCTCCAGCTTTGCATTTGGGTAGATGGACATTGCCCTTCCCTGCTTCTGTGGAACTCCCAGTCATTCACTCAGGTCACCTGCAGAAACTTGAGGGAGCCGATATCGTCCAGTCGGAGTTGGTGGGTAGGTCAGCCCACCAAGGCAGAAAGGCAGGAGAAACACACCCCTGCTGGGGAGAGCTGGAAGATGGTGCCAGTCCTGGCCTCAAGAGGCTGAAGGCTCTGCACTGAGACACAGCAATGTCTTCCCTGGGAACAGACTGGAAGTCAGCTAGGTTTGGTGCTTCTCTATGTGCTGTGGGTCTTGGGACCTGCAAGGCCAGGAGAAGGGACTTC
>NW_011492568.1:9886-14676 GCF_000754665.1 Bison bison bison
GGGCCCTCCTGCTCTGTGCCCTCAGTCCATCCTCATGTGTCTCTGGCATTCCCTCTCTGCAACAGAACTGAGAGAGAAGCCAAGCCTCTTAAGGCTGGCCTGTGCTCCCTTCTGCCATGGAACTCCGGCAGCATCCCGGCCACTGGAGTCTTGGCTTAAAACTTTACGCAGTAGATCAGCGTGGAATGTGGACCAGGCAACTCTGTGTCTCTTGGGCTGTGTCCTTGCCTGTTAAGAGGGAGGCACGATGGCTTTTAAAGCCCTGTGCCAGTGGGGCAGGACAGGCTCTGGGCTGGGGAGGAGAAGGCAACTAGAAACGGGGGAGGGCCACAAGGAGCTGCTCTTGATTGGCTCTTGAAAGCGGCCATTACCCGCAGGAAAGGGGCCCATGGGAAGGAGCAGAGCAGGGCAGGGATATCCAGGGGCCAGGTCTGCTCAGGAAATGGGGCCTAGACCTGACTGCAGGACATGTACCCCCCTGGAGGTCCAAGGGGACTTCGGCAGTGGAGGAGCTCTTCCCAGAGGGGCTTGGTCAAGGGAGGTCATACACCTGGCACTGCACCTCGTGATGCCCACCCTCCCACATGGAGAGTAGAGGAGATGTCCAGCCCAGCCTTTGCCCGACCTGCAACCCTGTCCCTTCTCCCCTGAGAAAGGGGAGAAAGCGAGGGGCATCTGGGCATGTAGGCGGGTTCCCCAGCCAGGTGTTTGGGGGTGTAGAATGGAAGGAGGAAGGAAGAAAGGGAAGCTGCAAAGAAAGAAGCAGGAGACCATGTGAACATCCGCAGGAGCAGCCTACAGTCCTTGGAGAGTCCTGCAAATCAGGGTGTCATCTCGTCCTCACCCAGAGGACCCCTGAAAAAGCTGGGGCAGGTCTTTAGCTAAAAGGGTCTCGAGTCAAACAGAGACATATCGGAGTATGCTTAAGGTAGCCTTTGTGCCAGACCATGTACTAAGTAGGTGATCCATCTCTTGCTGAACTGAAACAGCAGTTATCATATGGTAAATTTTCATATTCCCTATGATTTCTGTGAGAATTTTTGCCTCTCTTCTTGTCTTCCATCTTCTCAACTCCTATATGAATAAAGTATTGACTTAATTCCTATGGCTTTAATTGTAATGTGAACTCTCCCTTCCACCCCTGATTTCCTCCCCAGTCACCATTTTTGTATTTCTTTTGTTATTTTCAGGCATTTCTTCTTCTGTGTGAAAATTAATATTACTTGTTGAATTTTCTAAAAAGAACATTGTTGGTATTACAGTTGGAGTTGTCTTATGTTTATATACTGAATTTGGGAGAATTGAGCAAGATAAGTCAGAGAAGGACAAGCACTGTGTAATATGTGGAATCTAAAAAGTCAAACCTGCTTAAAAAAGGAAGAGAATGGTGGTTACCAAGAAGTGGAGGCACAGGGGATAAGATTGATGGTGTTCCAGGCACAAACTTGTTACAAGCACTATAAAAACATAGATGTCTAAAGTACAGTACACTGAATGTAGACAATAATATTGTAGTATAAGTATGTGATGTGCTAAAAATTGTTAAAACGGCAACCGTTCTATGATACACCAGTCTACCGAAGTAACACTCAGCACACCTTAAATTTACACAATGTGAAAAGAACAAATTTAAAGTCACATTAAAAATCTGAAACATTAAGAAAAAAAAATAACTGGGAGAATCTGTAAATTCTTCAAGGATAAGTGAAATAAAGTCATTTTGTTTCTAAGTGAATAGACCCATTAGCTAAAGTCATTCTCATTTTTTTAAGATAAGAAGATAAATATCTTTCACTTAGGTACTTTCATTTTAACCCTTTTGGCTTAGTTAATCTCATCCTAGAAAATAAAAGTATTGACCAAATGACAGGTACTGTCACTCACAAAACATCAAGTCACTGAACGGTAAATGGCAAGTCACTCAAAACATATCATTCATTAAAAATTCTAAAGGAATTGCTTAAAATTTTATGGAATATGGGGTTTTCTCTCCTTTACTACTAAAAATCAAGGAAAATCCCTCCCACAACATTTGAGAAGGAAAGGGAGTTGCTGCTTCACACCATAAATTCCTGAGCATCAGAGAACAGAGAAGGCATTGTCAGTTTATTCTGGAAATCCCATGGTCTGTGTACCAGAAAGAAAGAGGTTCTGTAGGTAGGGGGAAGAGAGAGGGTTGTCTTGGCCAAAGCTGTGAAAATAGTGACCTTTGGAATTCATTATTCTCAAAAAAAAAAAAAAAAACCCCTACACTGGAGCAAAGCATGAAAGAGAGAGATCTGGAGAGTCTGAAGTGACCAGTGAGTCCACGGGCTGCTTCCTCCTTGGTGGGTCAAAGCAGTGGCTAAAAATCTCAGGGAAGTTTTCCAGCTCTCAATTCTCCTATAATAACTTTTATACACTCTGTAGAAAATTCAAAATAATGAGAGTTTTAAAACAACTGTTGGAAGACACTGAGAGTGACCAAATAAAGGGAGAGGCTATAGGGAACTTGACACTTCACTCAGGGGACCACGTGGTCATCACGTGTATGTGGTTCTCCCCAAGAGCATGTCCCCATCCTGCTGATCCAGGGATGTCGCTCAAGCAGAAATTCACAGGGACCTGAGAGTAAGAGGATGGATTTGGGGGGCAGTCAGAGAGGGTAGATATTGACAGAGATGCCCACAGACGGCATGGGTGGGAGCGTGAGAAATTCTGCATACAAACTCCCTTCAAATCTTTGGATGACCCAGGAATTGCGATCTCTAAAGGGTCCAGGGGAAACATTTTAGAAGGATGAATAAGCTGGTCAGAGATTTCAGCAGTTGCCCTCAGCAGCAAAGACAGAATTTTAGATTCTAGTCCACCAAGTTTTCCACTGAAATACTAGTGGGAGTAAAGATCACCTCAGGACTAAGGGACTTGCCCTGAAACAGCAAAACTGGAACAGCCCCTTGGTAATGACATTAAGCCTTCCCAAGTTAAGTTCAAAGGCATGGACCAGTAATTTAAGTGCCTGCTGGAGCAAACCCAGGATCCTCAGAAGAGCATAATAATATCCCGAGTCTCTACAACATGCCATGGAGAACATCCTGTAAACTATTAAAATTTCTTCTTATCTAACATGAAGGGTAAAACTTCCCTCTACACATGTTTATTTGCATCTCATAATGTTTTGTGTGTTCTCTTTTCACTATCACTCAGTTTATGATAGTTTGCATATTCTTTGTGACATCTTTTTTCACTCATGGGTTATTAAGGAGAATGTATTTAATTTCCAAATATTTGAGTGTTTTCTAGAAATTGCAGTATCCAGTATGGTAGACACTAGCCATATGTGGTTATTGAGCATTTTCAAATATAGTTATACCTGCGAAACTGAACTTTTATTTCATGATAATTTGTTTTAATTTAAACACTGAAGCACTGTAAAATATTTTACTATGAAGCACAGTTCTGTTGTTTGGGTAGAAATACACTTCACTCTAATGGTTGTAGCACATATTATTGTTGTATTGCAATGTAAACCTTGGGAACATTTATCATTTCTAGTGTCAGAACATAAGCACATAATCACTGATTTAGCTGATGTCCGAAGACTGACTCCCTTTTAACAATCTTCCTAGTGAGTGTTGTGGTACTTTTATGAATACTTTGTGTAGACGGCATGGGTGACAGTGATACAGAGCTACATTTAGTTGTTATTAAATTTAAATCCTGGTGATTATTTTGCTTATACTAGACTCAGATTAAGTTTTGGTTAAAAGTAAGCATGGAGAAAATTTAAGCTCCAAAATGAAGGCATGATACTGATGCAGAATGAATGGAGATGACAAAGCAGGTACTAAAACTGGAACAGGAGAAAGAAAAAGTCTGGAAGATGTTTTACAACATTCAGGATGAATGGTAATTGCAGTGTGCTACAGTGCAGTGAAACCAAGAAAAAAGAAACAACAAAAAAAAAGGTGTTAGAGATCTTTTCAGTAAATACATAAGGGTTTGATAAAAGGTTTCCTCTTAGCCATCAAAAACAGACTTGACAAAACTAGTAACAGAACCTAGAATTGAATGGCCAACAAAAAACACTCTGGACAGCTTTTAAGAGACTCAGGAGTTGGAACTTGGGCCAGCTATAAAACAGCTTGGACTATGGGATAAAAAAAATAAAAACAAAAACAAATACAAAAACAAAAAAAACGTTTTCAATTGGAGAGATGATGAAAAATATTTTTACTTTGGTTATGTAAAGTTTTCTTGCAAATGTTTAAAGAAAAAACTAAAAATTCTAACGTATACAAAACATGAAAGACCTTCTACCAAATACTTGCCCAGAGAAGACCTTTACAATAATATCAAAGATCAATGGACTTAAAGTTTTAAAAATTGCAAGTCTTTTTCTTTAGAGCTACATGAGAAGTGTGACTTTAGACACTATTGACATAACACTTTGAGTATGTCTTTATTTTTTTAAGCCTTTCTCCTCCTTAAGTTAGCAATAGATGGAAATGTGTGATTTTCCATTGACATGAAAATACTTTCAATGCATAGTGATCTTGCCCGATGGGTTTAGTATTTTCTGCATAATTGATACAGGAACTCCTACACGACTCTCCTCCCTCCTGTTTTACAAGTCAGAAAAAAGGAGCAAATTTGGAGGGAAATAGCTTATCCTCAGCTTAGTAATGTTTGAAGGTTTTCAAAGTATGTTGGTTTTTCCATCCTTCCAACTCCATTTTCTTCTTACAGCTCACAAAATGTAAGGGTCTTATTGTTGTTGGCAGTTGTTCTTCTTAGGCTTTTTTTTTTTT
>NW_011492568.1:15000-17254 GCF_000754665.1 Bison bison bison
GCTTAAAACTCAACATTCAGAAAACTAAGATCATGGCATCTGATCCCATCACTTCAAGGCAAATAGATGGGAAACAAACTTTATTTTTTGGGGCTCCAAAAGTATTGCATGTGGTGACTGCAGCCATGAAATTAAAAGATGCTTGCTCCTCGGAAAAAAGTTTTGACCAATCTAGATAGCATATTCAAAAGCTGAGACATTACTTTGCCAACAAACATCCATCTAATCAAAGCTATGGTTTTTCCAATAGTCATGTATGGATGTCAGAGCTGGACCACAAAGAAATCTGAGAGTCAAAGAACTGATGCTTTTGAACTGTGGTGTTGGAGAAGATTCTTGAGAGTCCCTTGGACTGCAAGGAGATCCAACTAGTCTGTCCTAAAGGAAATCAGTTCTGAATATTCATTCGAAGGACTGATCCTGAAGCTGCAGCTCCAACATTTTGGCCACCTGATGTGAAGAGCTGACTCGTTGGAAAAGAGCCTGATGCTAAGTAAGATTGAAGGCAGGAGGAGAAGGGGATGACAGAGGATGAGATGGTTGGATGGCATCACTGACTCAATGGACATGAGTTTGAGCAAACTCTGGATGTTGGTGATGGACAGGGATGCCTGGTGTGCTGCAGTCCATGGGGTTGCAAAGAGTTGGACATGACTGAGTGACTGAACGGGACTGGACTGGGCTCTCTTCCATCTCCAGGAGAAGGATGACTCCTAACTGTGGTTTTTGGTCCCTGTTCTGTCTCCACTTCATCTTTACTAGGGAGTCCTAGCATATTGGTAACAATATGGTGTTTTTCTCTATTAGATTCAATTCTTTGTGTGTATACTTTTCCTTCAGAATCCTGGAGAGGAGAAGGGTCTTTGGCACCCTGGATCTAGCTGGTAATACTTGGAGTAGAGGAAATGCCTTGAAAAAATTTGAAGCCACTGTCACTTTCTTTGTCAAAAATAGGATATTTGCTCCAGTGTAATCACTCTCAAATCACTATTGAGGACCAGCCACATTGGCAATGCCAGGGAACTGTTAGGAGTGCAAATTCTCAGGTCTACTTACTCAGTAACTTTGTATGTTAACAAGTCTTCCAAGTGACTCTGACGCAAGCTAATGCTTCACAAAATATGGGAAAATCTGAATATCAGATTCCAATATTTTTTAAAATATTAATAGAGTTTTTTCAAAAGATGACAGCCTTTCAACCAATGGATTATCCACATCCTATCACTTCTCCAATTTTCAGAAAAAAGTTTAGTCACTAGACAATAACATTTTACACAGTAGAAGTCCAGCTAATTAGAGTTGAGAACAGTCTCTCCTCTTATAGGGAAAAGTAGGCAGGAAGGCAGAGGAATAAAGCAATCACATATGCTCCTAAACTTTTCTCTCCAGGTTCAGGAAATAGGAGGTATATTAGATAGCGAAGTTCTGGTCACTTCTTGTATTGTGGTCTGGGGAGTGCCCTCTGGAAAAAACTTTCAAACATGGATGTCACCTTATGTGATCCTTGTTTCAAAGATGGAAATACTTTCCATTTGTATCTGCTTTGGTGGCTCCCCAGTACTTTCTAGTATTTGTTCTTTGTAGTTTATTCCAAAGTTTATCTGGAGGATATTTAATATTTTATAAGACTGTTCTTTTTTGGAACCAGACTCAAGCACTGAGGTTTTATTTTCTTGTCCTTTTCTTGGTTCATGTGTAGAATGAGCAAGAGTTTAGGACTGTAGGAAAGTTTGGTTGGGAATCATCAAAAGAATTCACCATACTGTTGAGAATGAGGTCTCTCTAGAGTGAGAAGTGTATGGCAAATTCACCCCAGCTCATATGGCATGTGCTGCTGGACATCAGCTCACTAGCATTTGTCCCCTCCTCATTACTAACAAAACTACAGTTTTGCTTATCACAGCAATGGACCCATGTGAAATACTGAATTGTACTGTGTTTCTTATACCTGGGGTAAGCGTATGACCAAGAGGTGGTAGAAGAAGCCCTGTGGGTTGACTTTGTTTTTGCAATAGAAGAGCCATCCTGTCTTCCTTCTGTGTCTGTTCTTTCTGCCTGCAGTTCTGACATGAGGCTGAAGCTGAAGTGGCCATCTTGCCACTCTGGGGACAAAAGATACCAGAACCGGTGGAAGAAAAAAAAAATCAAGTTCTTTGGATAGTTACATCAGCTCTGGAGTACCAGCCGTAAACTCCTTGTATCAAAATTGAACCCTTTGTTAAGCTACTTTGGTGAAGTTGTATTTCCTGCAACC
>NW_011492569.1:0-564 GCF_000754665.1 Bison bison bison
TAGGACAACACAAGTGACGAGCAGGTGAGACTACAAATAACACTGCAAAATGCATGGATATAGGCAGATGAGAGGGATCAGGACATTCATGTAATCAATCACATTATGCATAGTCTGAAATATGAATAAAAAATAAACATAAGTGGTACACTTAATCTTCAGTAAAGGCAATCAGCACTTGTCTATTCCTAAAGATGGCACCTGTGGAATAATCTGGATTTCTTCCCATCCAATTGTAGATACAATGAAACTCAGTATCTCAGTTTGTCAAAACTGAAGGTGAGTATGCTCTCCTTTTAACTTCCAGCAATAAGTTGGTAAAAAATATCACATTGATATTACATTTTCCTTAACTAAAAAACACATAATGAAATAATATTTAAAGATATATTGGCCAATAGACTTCCCAATAATACTAAAAATTTCTGCTATTCATCTTTTGTGTTTTTCTCCCCAGGAGAATATTTTTAAGGAAGTCTAATATGTTCTGTCTCTTTTGGACTATGATAATCACTGGAAATGACAACACCTAATAAATCACCTATGATGTTTTCTTTAATTAAC
>NW_011492569.1:664-1987 GCF_000754665.1 Bison bison bison
GGCACTGTATTGCCTTTTTGCTAGTTGCTAGCTTTTCAATGATTAGCAAGGAAGATTCAGTCATTCACAAAGTTTATAATCTACTGGGGAATATGAATAAGTAAATATTTGCCATTCAGTGCAATACATTATAACTATATACAAATGTCTGTGGTGCTTAAGAAAAGAGGAGAGCAGTCTAAGGCAAACACGAAGAAAATTTTCAAGAAGAGATTTTAACCTCAGTTTGAATCTGGTCAAGAGTAATCAACTCATGAGAAGTGGTTGGTTTCTTCTGGGCAGTAAATATTGAGAAAAGAAAGATTTAAAAAGACATTTACAATGTATAGTCAACAGACTAGGTGATTTATTGGAAATTGGACATAAGGTAGAGAAAATAGTTAAGAAAAGTGCATAATTTTATTATTAGCATGACTGAATTTATTATTCAGCAAGACAGAAATAAGAAGGGGGTGACAGAGGATGAGTTGGTTGGATGGCATTATCAACTCAATGGAAGTGAGTCTGAGTAAACTCTGGGAGACAGTGAAGGACGGGAAAGCCTGGCATGCTGCAGTCCATGGGGACGCAAAGAGTTAGACATGACTGAGTGACTGAACAACAATAACAAGGTAGTGATACTCGGGGGAATAGTTCTGGTAGTAAAGATTATCCTATCATCTGGACACAATCAGTTTGAGATTCTATAAGAAATTCACATGGAAATATCTATAAAGCTATTAGTTTCTTGCCCCTGAATATGAAGGCAAAATCTTAGGCTGGAGGCAAACATCTGGAAATGTTAGCTTAAATTAGCTGGCATGTCAGCTATATGCCAGATGGCCAATAAAGTCCTGGGAGTAGTGAAACTGTCCAAGAGAGAGCTGTCCACTGAACAAAGGAGATAACCAAGACCGGAAACCCAAAGAACTCCACCATTCAAGGGTTGGGCAGAATAAAATCCACCCACAAGAAAAAAACAAAAGGGAACAACCAGAATTTGTAGAAAGAAAACAGAATAATACGTTGTGATAAAAACTGAAAGAAGAGTTTTTTAAAAGGAAAAGATCAACATTTTGGAATGCTTATGTTTTATCAAACAAATAAGGTTTAAGTAGTCCATTGGCTTTATCAACTGGATGGCTGTGGATATTCTTGACAAGAGTAGTGGCAGGAGTGTGAATACAGACTAGAATGTGGTTGATTGAATGTAGATGGATTTTTTTTTTTTGAATCGGAGACTGCAAGTGTATTTAACATTTAACTTGTTCAATAAAAAGATATAAGAAACACCTTGACCACAAGGAATTTTTTAAAAAGTTAACATGAGAAACTCAAATGTTT
>NW_011492569.1:3887-5221 GCF_000754665.1 Bison bison bison
GTGGGTTGCCATTTCCTTCTCCAGGGGATCTTCCCAACCCAGGAATAGAACCTGCATCTTTTGTGTCATAACTGCACTAGCAGGAGGATTCTTTACCACTAGCACCACCTGGGAAGTCCAAATACTTATAGTATTGAAGTAGCAAAATATTCAATATTCAGGAATATAATAGTTATTAAAAAACTGAACAGAAATGGAGGACAGTGAAGCCTGCTATGCTGCAGTCCATGGGGTCACAAAGAGTCGGACATGACTTAGTGACTGAACAACCAATAGCTACTTGAATAACTACTTGAATATATTTTTTTCAAGTTTTTTTTTTCACATTTGCACTTACAATACTAAAGATACAAATCACTGCCTTATTTGGCAGTTGACTATTCTTCTGCCATCTGCCAAAAAGCCATGTTCAAAGACAAAATTCCAGGAGTCTCTCCAATAAAGACAAGTCATTTTTATGGCCATGATACATGGGCATAACATGAAGATTTCTTTGTTTTTTAAGTGCTTAAAAATGCCCCCATATGAATTTGTAGGTTTTGTGTGTTCTCACTGAATCTAAACACTAAGCTTGTAGGAAAAGAAAACTTATCTAGAAATTTTATTGGAAAGCCACAGAAAAATATTTCACAGTAGCCCTTGATTGATATTCTCCCCTGATAATTCAGGTGTTCCCTTGAGTTCCAATAGGCTGTTTATCAATACGACATTTCTTCATAGAGATTACTGATAAACTGTTCAAAGTCTTCAGAAGGGGTGCTCAGAATGGGAGGTGATCCAATTTGATTGTGAATGCAAGGAAATGGGTCCATCTTCAGAACTCTTCGCCATGTAAACCTTAAACTCTGTACCCATTTAACAATATGTTCAACCTTCAGTTTGGAGAAACTGAATATATAAATACATAATGGCCAGGCCATACATAAAAAGAAAGCTCTGACCCCCAACCTGCAGCAATCAGCCCAGGAAATGAACTCCTTATCTATAATTATCAGCCCGGGGAAGCCAGCCTATCATCTATTTCCAATCAGGGAGGGCATACCTGAAGCCTTCCCTTTTTTTCCACTTTAAAACTTTCCCACATACCTGCCTGCTTTTGAGTCTTTATCAAAACTTAAATGATCCTTGCCTGACTTCCCTGCTCTAGGGAGCTCTATTTAAATAGCCTTTGAATATTCTCATTTGGCTGGTATTTGTTTATTTCCATAGTTTGAATGGGTTGAACAGTTGCTCAACCACAAGGTTTACAAGGACTAGCATGTTCCAACGTGTTCATAGAAGTGATATGTAGGGTGTCTTCCCCTGCCACTAGATCTGAAGGCAGCCCATCCCCC
>NW_011492569.1:5321-6995 GCF_000754665.1 Bison bison bison
AGGAAGGAGGGAGGAAAAAGCTTGTTGGATTCTGGATGCTGACTTTTCAGAACAAGCACTGACAGCTAGTTGGCCTTTAGAATTAGAAAACTGCCTGGATATCAGAATATTTAATAACAGAACATTAACTTTTAGACAAACTGTGCCTTGAAGAATGAAAAGCTAATATCATATTGCACATTTATTTAGTATTTTTCCCAGGCTAGAAAGTTATTTCAATTGTATTTCAGTATATTAGAATTAGTAGGAGCTTTTGTCATGTCACAGCTTAGAAACTGATTGCTCCTGTTTTCAAAAAGAAAAAAATTAAGAAGCCTTGAAACCAATCTACCAACTACATGGAAAAGCTCCTTATTATAATTTTCAGTAAGAAAATCCTGCTTGGGGTGAAATTTTAATTAGAGATCAAAATAAAAAAAACCATCCAAAAGTCATTAATATAGTGATGAAAAATAGATTGCAGATAGGTCCATTCTCACTACCATAATATGATGATACAAATGGATTTAGGAATTAATGGACCTTTTTTCAATGTTGCTTCATAATTTAAAAACTGTATATCATTTGTTGATTTTTTTTCCTTTTAAATATTTCCCTAAAAGATGGGGAAATGATGAAGTAAATGTCCATGTACAATTCTCACTTCTCCCCAGAATTAGTGATAATAATGAAAACAGACTAAAACATCATTTATAACTAACACAGGAAAAGGCTCTAATCATCATGGTGGGATGTGCCAAATATAATGCAATTTGGTCCCAGCTGAAAGAGGATATTGGGGGCTGACACAAAACTGTTGAGAAAATTTAGCCCAATGTGTTCTGAAGGATCCTGCTGGGCATCTTCAATATTGGAGGGTCTGAGAATGTTTGGCTTATAGGGCTTCTTTCCTAACCACGTATAAACAGTAACATTAGCAGAGTGGGTAAAAACATAAGGCTGAGCAGTATTAGCTTTTGAAGTCTGAAACAAAACTACTTTGCACCTGTAAACCAGAGATGAATATTCTTTGAAAAATACGTATCCACAACCACAGTAAGATTCTATTTCATTCTAAGAGAATGGCTAAAATTAAAAGAATGACAAAAACAAATATAGGTGGTGGTGTGAGCAACCATAACTTGTATACACTGTTGATGGGGGTGTGAAATGTTAAAATCATTTCAGAAAAAATTCTGGTAATTTGTTATAAAAGTAACCATCTATCATCTATCATATGACAAAGTTCTCCCTCTCCTAGGTATTTAATAAAGAGAAAAGAAAACATATGTTTCATAATAAGATCTAAAAACTGTTCACAGTAGTTTTATTCATAATAGCCCCAAATCTAAACATCTCAGATGCTGATCAATTGGAGAACAAACTGTGGTATATTCAGGTAATAGAATACTGCTGCTGCTGCTGCTAAGTCACTTCAGTCGTGTCCCACTCTGTGCGACCCCATAGACGGCAACCCATCAGCCTCCCCCATCCCTGGGATTCTCCAGGCAAGAATAGTGGAGTGGGTTGCCATTTCCTTCTCCAATGCATGTAAGTGAAAAGTGAAAGTGAAGTCGCTCAGTTGTGTCCGACTCTCAGCGACCCCATGGACTACAGCCCTCCAGGCTCCTCCATCCATGGGACTGTCCAGGCAAGAGTACTGGAGTGGGGTGCCATTGCCTTCTCCCAATAGAA
>NW_011492569.1:8615-9375 GCF_000754665.1 Bison bison bison
TTTTCTGAGAAACAGCCAACAGGGAAAGGACTCTGAAAACTAAGGAGTCTGCCCTTGGTTTATGCCCTCTGGTATAAAACATTTACATCTGTAAGGGAAATCACCATTTATAAGAGTGTCTTCCTCTCAGCACCTGGAAGTGGAGAAGGCAGTGACTTAAATCTGCATCACAATCACCCTTGTTTATCATACTTTTCTTGGTAACCCCCCACAACAGACTAACCTCATCCTCAACATCAACTTTTGTTTGTATCTCAGGATGGTATTTAAGGTGAGGGCTTTGGCTTTTTTGGTTACTTACACGGCTTTTCTAGGTCTCTTCCACATAACAGTTCAGTTCAGTCGCTCAGTCATGTTTGACTGTTTGCAACCCCATAGACTGCAGCACGCCAGGCCTCCCTGTCCATCACCAACTCCCAGAGTTTACTCTCCCATGTATACATGTTACTAAATTTTGTTTCATTTTCTCCTGTTAATCTGTTTCATGTCAATTAATTCTAGATCAGCCATAAGAACATAGAAGGGTAGAGGAAAATTTCTTCCTCCTTGACACTGAATTCCACAAAATAGTGATAGATTAATAATTAGAGAGAAAGTATAGGGAAGGAAAAAATTTTTCCTGAGGTCCCCCTGTGCTAACAGAGAAGGCAATGGCACCCCACTCCAGTATTCTTGCCTGGAAAATCCCATTGACAGAGGAGCCTGGTAGGCTGCAGTCCTTGGGGTCACTAAGAGTCGGGCACGACTGAGCAACTTCACT
>NW_011492569.1:9475-10290 GCF_000754665.1 Bison bison bison
GTTTGAGCAAGCTCTGGGAGTTGGTGATGGACAGGGATGCTTGGTGTGCTGCAGTCCATGGGGTTGCAAAGAGTTGGGCACAACTAAGTGACTGAACTGCTGAGTTCTCTTAAGTCAACAACCCCTTCTATCCCCCAAAGAAACATGAGGCAATCTGCTTTTCCTTGTCCCTGTCTCCCAACTGTCTATAAAAGGTTTTCATTCTGCACAGCTCCTTGGAGCTCCTTTCTATATGCTGAATGGGATGCTGCTTGATTTATGAATTGTTTAATAAAGTCAGTTTGATTTTTACGTTTACTCAGTTGAATTTTGTTTTTTAACAGACAGCAAACAAATTTCACTTTAATGATATACCTGCTGATGTGTTTAGATAACTAACAACTAAATATCTGAAAATCAATGTGAAATGCATAAAAATTGAGATGGATTAATCGTTCAGATGAATGGTTAGATGTGTAAAGGTATAGTAAAATGTTAAGACTATAATCTAAGTGTTGGGAATAAGGAAGTTCACTGCAAAATTTTTTAAACTTTACTTTACGTTTCAATTTTTCTTTCTATAACTTGTAAAATATTCATTCAGACAGAAGACAAAGACACCATTAGGAACGTACCAGGAAGTGAATCTTCTTTTCACTGACCTTGAATAACTTAATGGCTGAACATGAAAATTCAATTATCAGCTTCCAGTTTCTCAGCTCAAATTTCAATGTTTTGATCTTAAAAGCCGTTTCCATCACCTGGAAAAAGAATCAAGCAAACACCATCCACATTTGTGTGGAATCCAGTTGGGTAGAGTAAACATAAAATGATTG
>NW_011492569.1:10692-11016 GCF_000754665.1 Bison bison bison
CCTGGTGGGCTGCTGTCTATGGGGTCACACAGAGTCGGACATGACTGAAGCAACTTAGCAGCAGCAGCAGCCCTGTGCTAAAAGACAGATTTACAGGAGAAAAACAGAAACTTAATAGCATAGATACCTCCTATATACCTGGGAAATACCTAGGGAAAGTGAGTAACTCCCCCAGTGGCCTAAGCTATCTCCTTAAATACCATCTCTCAGTTCAGTTCAGTTCAGTTGCTCAGTCGTGTCCAACGCTTTGCGACCCCATGAATCGCAGCACGCCAGGCCTCCCTGTCCATCACCAACTCCCGGAGTTCACTCAGACTCATGTCC
>NW_011492569.1:12956-13796 GCF_000754665.1 Bison bison bison
TACCACTGAGCTACCTGGGAAGCCCCAAACTAAACCTTATAAAAGGCTAATATACCGGCAAGCCCAATCTAAAGTTTTCCATTATCCCAACTTTACTATTCTTTTCAATAACCTTAAAAGGATAACCACAGTAAGTTGTAAGCAACAAGTAAATGGATATTAATTTTTCTTACATATTACTTTTTAGTCACCGAAAATCTAGATTTCCCTAAAGGTATTATCATCATTATTTTGCATTAATTCCTTATCAAAGAATGTAGTTTTAGTTTTATTGTTAACCAACAAGGTGGGGGAGGAGGAGGGGAATGGAACAAGTTTTTGTGAAAAGATACATCTCCTTTCCCCTCCTAGCTTCCTCTTTATTTTGGGATCCCTTTCCTAAGAAATCCATTTAACATTAACTATGGCTGATGCCAGCTCACTTCTGGCAGACTAGGAAGAGTCATGACTCTGGCAGGAGTAACTGACCTAAACCATCAGGAGGAGGTAGGATTACTTTGTGTCTTTGAGATGTGAAAAGAACAGTAAGGATAACCACAATATTTCTCACTTAGTCTCTTACTGACTTTCATGAGGAAGAAAAAGCACCTTAGAGTAGGGATTTATTGGGGTGGGTGAGGGAATAAAAACAGTGCAGAGAAGATAAAAGCACAATGCCTGAGAGGCAATTTGAGGGTTTTTTCCCCATGTATAATGGAGAAAGGCATCATTTACTTTGTTTGGTAAGGGAAGGATGGAAGCTGACTCTTGAGATATGGTTAGAAAATACAGAAACTCTAAGATGAAAGAAAAAATATTACTAATTTTACCACCTGACAAAGTATGTGTGCCTAGATATAA
>NW_011492569.1:13896-15450 GCF_000754665.1 Bison bison bison
AAATAGAAAAACAATCTTGAACTGCAATGATACAAGCCATTTATCACTTTTGTACCATAAAGAATTAATTTTTAAAGAAAGACTCAGAATTAAAATTAAAATGAACACCAACTGTGTAGCTAACAAGAAATCACTCTTAATTTTTGGAAATAAAGGAAATCAAACAGGATGTATACACCCTAATTCTTTTTTCTTTTTAAAACTGTGATGCCAAAAATACAAAAATCACAATTTACATAATTTAGAGCACAGCATTAGAAAAACAAAACAAAGGAAACTTTAAGTCACAAAATAACATAAATTGACCTTTCAAAAGCAAGATTAGTCTTGCCAGTTTTAACAATAAACACAAAGGGAATACAATTTATATATAAAATTAATATGACTTTCAAGGTCAAGGAAAACAAACAAACAAAACAAAATAGTTAAAAGGTGAATGTATACTATTTCAGTAATTGCCTCGAAAGAACTGACTATAAATGAAAACAATAAAGATAAAACATACCAATGAAACAAAAAGATACAGTATTAGCATGAAAAATCATTTTAAGGTATAACTCATTAAGTGGGACAATGAACTTATTTTATGATGATAAAGGGTACTATAGCATTTAACATTTATAAAATAAAACACCTAAAAAATAAGCACACATTAACAGAAACATTAAAGTTTTATGTGATTTTTATGGCAATATCTCAATATCTCAATTCTTAATAGATTATAATAAAAAACAAGAATATTAAGATTTAAGTACTATTAAAAACAAAACTATGCAACAGATTTATGTTTAAAATCAATGCCTTACAAAATCAGAATAAATTATTTTACAGTTTTAAGAAATACAATTCAACTGAGTAAAATTGAAGATCTGTTTTCTCTATTCAACAATTCATGAATCAGGCAGCATCTCATCTAGCAAGCAGAACAAGACCTCAAGGAACTGTACAAAGTGACAGGTTTTTATATGCAGAAAGAGGGTGAAACCAGGAGGTAACAAAAGAAAGAAGGCAAGGTCACCTTCCTCTGAGTCAGCTGTGGGAGGGAGAGTATCATGCAGATTATTTTACTAGTTCTGATCAGATATTCCAGACTGATAGGTTAAAAATTCCACTCCTTGAAGAGGCTGAAACTGTAATCAGTTTAAATTAAATTGTGGTTTGCTGATGTAAGGCTTAGCACAAGTGACTCCATTTTGAGCCAGATATCAAAGATATATGTACAAAAACAAAGGACAATATCATATGTCCAGAGACAACTGTGATGAATTCCAAAATGTAAACTTGAAGCAGACAAAAGTTTATGGTTACAATGGTATCAAAAACTCAACAAGCAGAAAAAAAAAAAAAACCTAAGATACAGTATCCTAAATAAATAAGTTAAAGAAAAAGTCAAAAACTTTCACTGAAGAATGCTACTGCTGCTAAGTCACTTCAGTCGTGTCCGACTCTGTGTGACCCAATAGACAGCAGCCCACCAGGCTTCCCCGTCCCTGGGATTCTCCAGGCAAGAACACTGGAGTGGGTTGCCATTTCCTTCTCCAATGCATGAAAGTG
>NW_011492570.1:0-2086 GCF_000754665.1 Bison bison bison
CACACACACACACACACACACACACACACACACACACACACACACAGTTACACACCAATAACCCCAATGACCACAGATGTAAAAATCCTCAACAAAATATTAACAAACTAAATTCATTAATACATTAAAAGGATCATACCTCACTATCAAGTGGAATTTACTCAAGGGATGCAAAGATGATTAAATATCTACAAATCTGCCAATGTGACATACCATGTTAAAAATTAAGGACAGAAACTATATGATTATCTCAAGATGCAGTAAAAGCATTTGATGAAATTAAACATATTTATGATTAAAAACGCTCAACTAAGCCGGTAAAAAGAGAATATATGTCAACACAGTAAACACCGTATGTGATAAGTTGATAGCCAACATAATACTCAAGGGATAAAATCTGTGAAAGCTTTTCTTCAAAGATTAGGAATAAGACAAAGATGCCAATGCATGCCACTTTTACTCAACATAGTATTAGAGGTCCTAGCTAGAGCAATTAGGCAAGAAAAAGAAAAGGCATCCAAATTGGAAAAGAGGAGGTAAAACTATGACAACTTGCACATGACATGGTATTATATAATTCTTACCTAAGGTCTCCATCAGAAAATTGTTAGGACTAATAAATGAATTCAGTAAAGGTGGAAGATACAAGATCAAGACACAAAAATCTGTTGTGTTCCTTTACACTAATAATGAACTATAAGAAAAACAATCTTATTTACAACTGAATCAAAAAGAACACAATACCTAAGAATAAATTTAAGGAAGTGTAAAATCTATACTGTAAACTACAAAACATAAACAAAAGAAACTGAAAAAACACACAAATGTAACATATTCTGTGCTTCTGGGTTGTAAGAATTAACACTGTTAAAAATGTACACATTACCTAAAGCAATATACACATTCAATTCCTATCAGAATTCCAATCCTATTTTTCACAAAATAGAAAAAATAATCCTAAAATTTCTACAGAATCGGAAAAGACCCTGTATACCCAAAGCAACCTTGAAGAACAAAGCTGCAACAATTAAAACAGTATGGTATTGGTATTAAAAAAGCAGACAAATGGATCAGTGGGATATAATAAAAAGCCAAGAAATAAAACTCCTGTGTACATGGTCAATTCATTTATAACAAAGTAGCCAAAATACAAAGAGAAAAGGGAAGTGTCTTCAATAAACAGAGTTGGAAAAAGTGGACAAGCACATGCAAAATGATGAAAGAAATTGGAACACTAACTTTTACCGTTAAAAACAAAACAAAACACCTTGCAATGGATTAAAAAGACGTGAATGTAAGATGTGAAACCATAAAGCTCCTAGAAAAAAACGTAGGTGGCAGTAACCTCCTTCATGCAGGTCTTGGTGATGATTTTCTAAATTTGATACCAAAAATAACAAAAGTAAAATTAAACAAGCGGGACTACATCAAACTAAAAAGCTTCTTCACATGGGGTGGGAGGTTCAAGAGGGAGGAAACAGGTATACCTATGGCTGATTCATATGGCAGAAAACACTACATTGTAAAGCAATTATGTGCATGTGTGCTCAGTCGTGACTGACTGTTTGCAACCCCATGGACTGCAGCACACCAGGCTTCCCTATCCTTCACCATCTCCCGGAGCATGCTCACACTCCTGTCCACTAAGTCAGTGATGCCACCCAACCATTTCTTCCGCTTTTATCCCTTTTTCCTCCTGGCTTCTATCTTTCACAGCATCAGTCTTTTCTAATGAGTCTGCTCTTTTCGCATCAGGTGGCCCGCATCAGTCCTTCCAATAAATATTCAGGACTGACTCCCTTTAGAACTGACTGACTTGATCTCCCTGCAGTCCAAGGGACTCAAGAGTCTTCTCCAACTCAGTTCAAAAGCATCAATTCTTTGGCGCTCAGCCTTCTTTATGGTCCAACTCTCACATAAATACATGACTCTGGAAAAACCATAGCTTTGACCACATGGACCTTTGTTAGCAAAGTAAAGTCTCAGCTTTTTAATATGCTGTCTAGGTTTGTCATAGCTTTTCGTCCAAGGAGCAAGCGTCTTTTAATTTCATTGCTGCAGTTGTGATCGGCAATGATTCTGGAGT
>NW_011492571.1:0-2391 GCF_000754665.1 Bison bison bison
AGGAAGATCCCCTGGAGGAGGGCCTGGCAACCCACTCCAGTATTCTGGCCTGGAGAATTCCATGGACAGAGAGGATCTGGCGGCTACGGTGCATGGGGTCACAAAGAGGCAGACACGAATGAGCGACGTCCACTTTCATGTGCAGTGTTAAGATAAAACGCCCACTGCCACCCAAGGAGGCCACGCAGGGCGCCACCTGGACAAGGACTGGACACTAGACCCGGCAGGTGAGCCTGCTGCACGGAGGGACCTGGGTCTGGGGGCCACTCCCCTCCTAAGTGACCCCAGGGCCAGGGGCATGACCCGCCCTGCTCTCCAGGCTACGAGGGGGCGACAAGGAAGACGCTGTCACCACAGCTAAGAGACACCTGGTGCCCCACAGACGGCCTGCGGGCCTGTCTTCCCAGACCACGAGCCCTGCGTGGAATGCAGCCCTGAGGGCGGAGCGCAGGCTCCATAGCCTACCCTTTCCTCCTCGGTCCTCTGCCGGCCAGCCGGAGCTAGGTGTGAAGTCCAGAAGTAGAAACATCCCCTGCCGTCCGCAGCAGGGCTGGGCTGCACTGCTACTCACCGCAGCTTTCTTCAGAAGAATGAACCTCTCCAGGGCCACACGGGAGAGCCAAGCCCACTCTTCCCTTTGTGTATCCAACTAAAGCCCCTCATTCACCTATGACGAGGACAACGGCCCTGAGAAAAAGGACCGTGGCGCTTCGCCGGCTTGGCCCAAGGGTGCACGGCCATGTCTGACCCCCGGGAAGGCCCCCCGCACTCACACGGCAGCAGGCAGCAGGTGTCTCCCGGAACGTGGCCTGGCCTGAGGGCGAGAGGGCGGCGGCGGGCACACCCCCAGTGCCAGGCCCGGGTTGGCTGGAGCACAGGGCTCAGGCCTCCTCTGCAGAGTGCAACTTTCCCGTCCCTCCTAGATGTGAACCCCAAGGAGCGCTGTACTCATGGGCTCTTGGAGGGCCCTCACGTGCTCCCCACCAGCAGGGGTAGGGGGCAAGGAGCCAAGGAGGAGACGAGCCGGGCAGACAGGGCTGGGTGCCAGGCCAGCACAGGGGAGCCCACAGGCTGCAGAGAGAGCCGGTGGTCAGGGGTCCCCTCGCCCAGGCTGCACCTCTGTACATGGAGGGCCTTGAGTCTGCCCCCAACCCCGGCCTGGCCCCTCCCTCCGACTGGCAGATGGATGCACTGAGCTCCAGAGTCCAGCTGCTGCCTGAATTTATTTTGTATTTTTAGCTACACTGGCTTCTCCAGTGGCTCAGACGGTAAAGAATCTACCTGCAATGCAAGAGACCTGGATTCAGTCCTTAGGTTGGGAAGATCCCCTGGAAAAGGGAATGGCAACCCACTCCAGTACTCTTGCCTGGAGAATTCCATGGATGGAGGAGCCTGGCCAGCTACAGTCCACAGGGTTGCAAAGAGTTGGACACGACTGAGCGACTAACACACTGAATGCAAAGCAACAAAAGTAGGTGCAAAACCATTCGATGTCAACATCCCTGCAGCAGCCAGTGACTACCTGCAGCAGTGGAAACATGAGAGGCTTAGAACCCAAAAGGGGATCGCGCCCTGGGGATCTCCTGCTCTCCAGTACGAAAAGGTCAGGACTGAAGCTCGGGGCATGCAGCTCCCCGGGGCCCCTTCTCCACGTGACATTACCCAGCCCTGGGACAGGGCAGCTTGGCCTGGTTATGAGCTACCAGGAGGCCGAGGCAGTGGTCACCGGCGGCTCTCCATGTCTCTCACTGGCACGCCGCACCCCGGATCTTCCAGGCTCTCCACCTGACATCACTTCTTCCCTGGTGGCCTGAGGCTAAGACTGCGCTCCCAGTGCAGGGGGCCCAGGTTTGATGCCTGATCGGGGAGCCAAGATCCTGCATGCCTCAGTGAAGACCCGGTGCAGCCAATAAACAAGCAGAGTAAATAAATAAGCATTTTTTAGACAGCCAGCTTAGAGCACTGGTGACCGAGCCCGACGTGAGAGAAGTCTGTGTCTCGCCAGATGGCCGGTAACTGTCTGAAACCTGCGTCCAGCTGAGTCGGCAGGACAGCAAGGAAGCCACTCCAAGGTCAGAAACTCATGGAGAAGGAACGGCGTGGAGCCTGGGGCCTCTCCAGGGCTGTCCCAAGGCTGCCCACCTCGGCCACAGCTCACAGGGTCACTGTCACGGTTTAAGGACCCTCGGGGAAGGAGGACAAGTCATGCAAGGGGCAGAGAGACTGCAGCTCCTCTGGAGGGATGCGTCCACGCCTGTGCCGGATGCTGGCTGGGAGGGGATAGACCAAGAAGGAAGCCCCCATGGGAGTGGGGAGTCACAGATCATCTCACGGGGGCCAGGGGAGACCCGGCGGTCACAGATCGCCTCGCGGGGGTTGGGGGGGACAGTC
>NW_011492571.1:4140-6799 GCF_000754665.1 Bison bison bison
GCCTGCTCCTCCTCAGTCCATGGTCACTCAGTTCGTGAGTCTGGAGACACACCTCCCACCGCAGGGAAGCGCTCCAGCACCAGGGGACCACGGGGCACGGCTCTCAGGAGCGATGCGGGCCCCTCCTGGAGGTCTGACCGCCGGACGCAGGAGCAAGACCCGGCGAGCTGTGAGCGCACCCTGAGCGCACCCGCAGGTCGGGGACCGGGGCGGGGAGGAGCCCCGGGAGGGATGGGGCGAATGTGCTGGGGCGGAAAAGCCGAGTGCACAGGAGTGGCCTGTGGGATGCTCCTCCTTTGTCCAGGAGGCAACGTGGGAGGGCGAGGGTGGGGCTGGGGAGTGCGCAGGGCCCAGGGACGGAAGCCAGAGGATTGGGGGGATGGACACCACTGCTCAGTCCAGGCTCCTACACAGCACTGGCCTCAGGGGCCACACTCATGTTCTACGTACTCAAAAAGTAAAAATAAATGAAAATACTGCACAGTGAGATAAAAGCAGTAAGGATGACCCCAAACCCACCACAGGTGAAGAGCATGATGCCCTGGGCCGGAGGAAGGGGCAGGTAAGAACCGGCCCACGCAGCCTGGGGACACGGTATTTGGACGACGCTTGGACTGCACCCCTGAGCAAGGACTCAGCTCCAGTTATAAGAGTGTTTCTCACAGAGGCGTAGATTAACAACTTCTGGGCATTCTGGGGTTGAACAAATGAGTAAATACGTTGTGGAGACCAGGAGCCACGCTTTCTAGCGTCAGACGAGGAGTCGGTCACATGCACGGCAAAGCGCAAGGGCCTTTAAGGGGCCTGTGAGGCTGGACTGGAGCTGGGAGCGCAGTGCGCGTTCACGGGGCTCTAGGTGAGTGAAGGGCCCTGTGAGGCTGGACTGCAGCTGGGAGCACAGTGCACGTTCACGGGCTGCGTGCGCGTGTGTGCCTGCAGCTGGGAGCACAGTGAGCGTTCACGGGGCTCTAGGTGAGTGAAGGGCCCTGTGAGGCTGGACTGGAGCTGGCAGCACAGTGCGCGTTCACGGGGCTCTAGGTAAGTGTGTGCGCGTGTGTGCCCGAGTCAGAGCAAGGGCCTTTAAGGGGCCTGTGAGGCTGGACTGGAGCTGGGAGCACAGTGCGCGTTCACGGGGCTCTAGGTAAGTGTGCATGTGTGTGTGCCCGAGTCAGTGCTCACACGGACATCGTGTCCCGGCGCTGGGCGCTGGGCAGCACCTCCAGCACGCCAAGCCTGCTTCCTCAATACCAGCCCTTGGAAACAGACCCCGGCCTCTGCGGAGAACCAGCTGACTCCGGGGCGGGGCACGCGGAGACGAGAACACCTCACTGTGCCGCAGAGAGTAAAGGGCTCACTGGTGCGGGGTCAGCCCAGGGGTCTCCCACCAGCCAGACCTACACAGTCTGGGCACCAAACGACATCATGGTGACGACAGGACTACAAGCCAGTCAGTAAAACAGCCCACTAGTCCAAAGGAACCTAAGTACGATCTCTCTGAGGCCGGAGAAGTCTGTCAGGTGGTTCAGTGGTAAACAATCTGCCTGCCAAGCAGGAGGCGTGGGCTTGACCCCTGGGTCGGGAAGATCCCCTGGGCGAGGAAATGGCAACTTCTAGTATTCTCGCCTGGAATATCCCATGGACGGAGGACCCTGGCATGCTATGGCCCATGGGGTGCAAGAGTTGGACACGACTCAGCGACTAAACAAGAGCAAAACATAAATACGTAAGCAAATATATAAGAAAGGGAGGTTCTTTTTTACAAGAAAAAGCCAATGGCTGAATTAACAAGAAAGACGGGACTAGAAAGATCACCGAGAGTACCATCATCACAGTGACAGCTTCAGGTGCCAATCATCACTGGATTCAGAAACCAGAGTCATAAACTCGGGGCCCTGAATGCCCTGGAGGCCCCTCTTGAGATCGAGGGCTTTATTAGGACACCTGGCAAAACATGCGTCAGGCCCCCGGGGAGATAACGCTGCGACGTGGTTGGTATTAATAGCTCCCTGAGGTCGGCTGCCATGCTGGCTGCTGACAAGCTGCCCTTGTTCCTGGGCGACGCATTAGTTGGGGGAAGGGTGTCATCTCAACCACTCACTTTCAAATGAGTCTGAGAAAGTTCGTTTTTAAAAATACAAACATATACAGTAATTTTCTGTACTATTCTTGCTGTAAGTCTGAAATTATAGCAAAATTCAAAGTTAAAAGGAAAAACAGAAAAAGGGCTAAAATTTCCCCAGAACTTTTTGAAAGACATTAACCCCCCCACCTTCAGTAACTCCAAAAAAACATCAAGATGGATAAAATGAAAACACTCAGTGAAAATGGAGCTGAAAATACTTGAGACTAAGACCACAGAAGCACCGAGAAGAACTGGCAGGTCCTTGCAAAGATAGGAGTGTGGGCAGGGACATTTAAACGGCGGCAGTGCAACTCTGCGGGCTGACAGTGTTTTCAAAGTGCTGGAAGAAACAGCTCTCCACCCAGAAGTGTCCACCCCGGGGCAGCAGGCCACGGTGCTGGGGACAGAATGCCGTTTTGGACAGACAGAAAGTGCAGGAGTTTATTACTGCAAGAACTGATAGAGAGACTTCTCAAGGATGTCACTGTCGTCAGAGTAAGATCCAAAGAGAAGCAATGGCATGCAGAGTAAATGTAA
>NW_011492571.1:8143-16373 GCF_000754665.1 Bison bison bison
CCAGGGATCGAACCCAGGTCTCCTGCATTGCAGGCGGATTCTTTACCAGCCGAGCCACAAGGGAAGCCCAAGAATACTGGAGTAGGCAGCCTATCCCTTCTCCAGCGGATCTTCTTGACTCAGGGAACAAACTGGGGTCTGCTGCACTGCAGGTAGATTCTTTACCAAGCAAGCTATGGGGGAAGCCCTGTCGACATCTCAAAAGTAATGAACAGGTGACTTACTAAACTGCTGCTGTGAGGACAAGGCATCTAGAAGTTCCCACTGTGAAAAAGGCTTGCTTCTGCTTTCAAATAATCCATAACTATTTATACAAACTGTTCATTTCCTCCAAATTTGGGGACTTTGCGGTATTCATTACGAAAACTGGAATATGTATCTCATCGTTTTTATTAAAATAAAAAAAAAAAACATTCTCACATATTTCGTAAGTTCTCTACTTTCCCTGTGCCACAACGCTCTTGCAACAGAACCTTAGGTTGGGAATAACCAGAGAAGCTGCTCTCGAAGTCTTTCCCCAATATTGCGTGTAGGGTTTTACATCTCCACATGTAAGTACAAGCTGCACAGAATTTTTGTCTCATTTTTGTCCCCAGCAGGTTCTAGAATGAAGGCACTTTCAGTTTCACGGAATTTGATAATATTTTTCTAGGTTTAGAGGCACTCTTGAGGAGGGTCCCCAGCACATAAACTTTGGGGAAATACTGAGTAAGGAGCAGGTGCTTTTAAGAAACATTCAGGCAAACTACCATCTATAGGACGGATAAGCAACAAGGTCCTAGAACTATATTCAATACACTGTAACAGAGCACAAGGGGAAACAATGCAAAACAGAATGTATATACATGTATAATTGAGTCACTTTGCTATACAGAAGAAATTAACACAGCAGTGTAAATCAAATATACATCAATAAGCTTTTTTTTTTTAAGAAAAGAAACATTGAGATGGGTCCTTTACCCCCAAACCACCAGCCCCTAGCATACTCTCACTGCCTGTGAAGGCCAGGAAGGCTGAGCTCAAAGTTTCTAAGAGCAGAGCAAATGCGTTTGCACTTTTACGGAAGGCAGAAAAGGCTATTTACTCAGAGTGTTTCTGTCTAAGCTTCTTATTGGAGATTTCTCCCAGTTCCTCCTAGAACTGTTTTCTTTATGACTCGGCACTTCGAACACTGGCATTTATTGTCAAGGTGACTGTATTTATTCTGAGAACCTGGGTTCAGAAGCAGCTTTCCAAAGATCCACACGGGTCCACTGTCTTCCCTGAAGTTCGTCTTTTTGCAAAATGACAAAAGGTTCAATGAGAAGAAAAATTCTAGCAAGTTCCTCTGCATCAGCTAGCACCTATTTATGGGATAAGCGTAGTAATCCCTAATTCAATGTAACGTAAGTATACTGCATGTGCAGGCAGGCAATCGCTTTAAATAGCTGCAAGTCCTATGCGGCAATGCCTATGGGCCTGCCGCAGGGCTCCTGTCACCCTTGAGACCACCTGCCGCTCAGGGAGACCATGGAGAAACCCTGACCTGCCAGGCCTATGCGCCCCCCGCAAGCCCTGGCATGGCACACACACCCAGGGAGGTCAGCACTCCCCCCGACAGCCCATCACACCCCCTGGGGCCTCAGATCACGGAGGACCAAGTCTTTTTAAGTGCCTTAAGAAATATATGCTTGTCCACCCCAGATGGCTTAGAACAGCAGCTCCCACAACTTCAAGTCTCAGGGCCCCTCCACGCTCTTAAAAATCACCCAGGACCCCAAAGACCTTTCAATACGTGGTGGGACCTAATGGTGTTTGTTGCTGTTTAGCTGCAAGGTCGTGTCTGACTCTTTGAGACCCCATGGCCTGCAGCCCGCCAGGCTGCTCTGTCCATGGGATTTCCAGGCAAGAACACTGGGGTAGGCTGCCATTCCCTTCTCCAGGGGATCTTCCCGACCCAGGGACGGAACCCATGTCTCCTGCACTGGCAGGCTGGTTCTTCACTGCTGAGACAGCAGAGAAACCCAATCAATATTTACCGTATTAGAAGTTAAAATGGAGGGTTTTTAAAAAACATTCACCTAATTCATTTCAAAATAGTGATGAACACAAATCACCTATTTTTAGCGGGGTGGGGGTGGGGAGAAGCACCTTTCCTAAAACCAAAAAAAGCTGTTGGAAGGAGGCGCTGTCTGCCAACCCGACAGGATCGCTCAGGCGGGGAGCCGTCACCTCTGCTTCCGAGCTCCGCATGTTGTGACAGGTGTCTGGGCGGCAGTGACGCGGGGAAGCGCCGCGCAGACGCGGCTGGATCTGGGGGAGCATCTCTGCGGCTTCAGGATGGCCGTGGGCGGGCCTGTCTGACGTGACGCCCGGAGTAGGCCCGGGCACACAGGGAGTGCGGGAGGGCCATCCCGGGTGAGCTGTGCACCCGGCCACACCCACCACCCCGGTGCAGCCCCGCACCGCGTCCCCCGACGTCAGCACTTGTCCCGGGAAGAGGCTGCTCCCGCCGGGGCTGCCCAAGGCGTCGCGCGTCAGCAGACACCCGGGGGGACGCACTGCTCCAGGACGCTGACTTCCAGCTGAAGGGTCACCGTGGTGGCTCACACGGGTGGCTCTTTTCCTTCACGTGACGGACTGACTTCCTTCTAAGGGGAATACCTGGCAGGTCCTCAGGTCTGAATAACCGCAGTTGATCTGTGGTGGTTCTTTCTGGCAAGGACTGTGTCCCGTGAAAAGAGTGGTTAGGTCAGCTGGCAACTCGCTGGCTGAGCGGATCATGGTGCTTCGGCTTTGGTGCAGGAGAAGGGCTATCTGTGCCCGTCCCCTCATCGCCCAGGATGTCAAAAAGACGTGCGCCCCCAGGCTGGAGGCACTGCACGGAAGGAACAGCCGTCCTGCCTCGTCCAGAATATTCCTAACTGACACTGGCTCCTCCGCCTGACGCCCGGCGGGGAGGAAGCCCTGGGCGGTGTGCTGTGGCACCGCTTTGCTGCCAGCTGGGGCCCAGGCACTGTCACGACTGCTGTTCCCGGCCACCAGCAGACACAGCAGCATAGTGAGAAGGAAACGCTTCTCTTCTAACTCTTACAGGCCACCCCCAAGGGGCTAGGGGACCCCTGCCCATTTACGAAATAAACTGCTCTCATGAAAACAAAAGCCATCCAGTAAATCTGGCCAACTCCTGGTGAGGCTGCTCTGTGGAGCCTATCTGCTGGGTGCCGGGCAGGCCTACAGAGTCACAAAGGTCAGCCTCCACTTTCCAAGAGCACACAGCCTAGCAACACAACGGATGGCGCAAAAGGACGGGGGAGGCCTGCAGCCACGTCTCTGCCTCCAGCTCGTCCCCAGCCGGACCTGGAGGGGGAGGAAGGTCCCACAGGGCTGAGGGGAGCGTCTGAAGGACGGCAGCTCGGGCCCAGGGCCAGGGAGGGCTGCGCCCAGGGCCAGCCAGGGCACGAACCCACAGGGCCTGTGCAGGAAGAAACACCCACTTCCGAGCAGGGGGAAGTGGCACAAAAATTCAGTTTAGGGATTTCTCTGGCAGTCTAGTGGTTGAGACCCCGCCATCCAGTGCAGGCAGTGCAGGTTCGATCCCTGGTCAGGAAGCTAAGATTCCACATGCTTCCACGAAAATCCCAAAGAATAAAACAGAAGCAATGCTGTAACAAATTTAACAAAAACTTTAAAAATGGCTCACTCCAAAAACAAACAAACAAACAAAAAAAACCAAACAAAAGATAAAAGGTAAAACTCACTAAAAATAAAAAAAGGTAAGAACTGTGCATTGCTCTTAAAATGTTTCACTTGTAAGAAACGCTAACAATTTCAGAATGAAATACAGCTTCTGTAGCGCCCTCTATAATGTAAGTTACAAAATGTCTATCTGGACCAGGATACATACACAATGGTGTGCATTTATTAAGCACTGAGGAAGTCTGATATAACTCTTCAAAGGCCAAGGATTAAGATAATTGAAAGTGTGAAACTGGATGGCAGCTTTTAAAAAAGAAAAAGAAACAGCTGTAGTATAACAAGGGGAAACTTCTGGCATCTGAGGAATATTTTCAAACAGAAAGTGTTCAGAGAACCTGAATTGCAAACCCAACTAGGACAAGCAAAGGCCAAAATGTAACCACAGCCGGCGGAAAGAAACACAGCCCAGAGGCACCCGACAAGAGAGCCAGCCCTGCTGCAAATCACCAGCGTGAACAGAGAGGCCGCTCTGCGTGGTCTCGGAGAGTTGGGAAAAGAAGAAAACCGGGAGCCAAGAGGACATAGCAACTTGGGTCTCTAAATAGTGTCGATTAAATATTGAGAACAGCAACGCTGAAACCCATTAAAATAAAATAAATAAACCCTGCATAAATAAAGCTCTCCACGAAGCCCACGGCTCTGTGTGCGCGCTCCTCGTGGGCCCTGGGCGAGGCTGGGGGTGTGTGTGTGCCCCCAAGGTGCTGGACATCGCCAGCGTGCACATCATGTCCTGGATCCCTGGGCAGAAAATCATGAGGATGTGGCCGGCAGGGCCCTAATCCCATGAGGCTATGATTAAGAGGGGGCGTCAACCGTGAACCTCGGCTGAACTCCGCCTGCTCTGTCCCCTGTATAGTCGAGCCCGCCGCCCTCAAACTCTGCATCCCTGGAGCATCTCTGGAGAGGGGGGCACCTGAGTGGGGGAGGGTAAGGGAGGTGTGGATTCGGGGACACAGTGGCAGGGACTGGAGCCAGAGAAGGAGAAACCGTGACTGTGGAGCCCACATCTCTGTTTAGGAAAAGCAAGATCCAGAACGTCCCTGGTGGTCCAGGGGTTCCGTCCCCTGGTCCGGGAAGATCCCACGTGCTACGGAGCAACTGAGCCCGTGTGCCACAACCCCTGCGGCCCGTGGGCTCTGGGGCCCACCCTCCCCAACACGAGAAGTGACGGCAATGAGAAGCCCCCCGCACCGCGACACAGAGAAACCCCGGCCGCTGCAACTGGAGAAAGCCCAAGAGCAGCAGTGAAGACCCAGAGCAGCCAAAGATAAATCAGTTATTTAATCAGGTTTTTACAAAAAGCAAGATCTATACTGATCTGAGATTGTAGCTCTGAATGCTTCCAAACAAAACCTTTAAACAAGCCATGTCCTCTTCAACCAGTGATGCTGAAACAAAGGGATACCCAAAGACAACGCAGCTGGACCCCGACTCCACCCCATGTGCAAAACTGAACTCAGAACAGATCAAGGACCGAAATATAAGAACCAAGACCAGAACACTCTTAGAAGAAAACAGAGGGGAACCTTCACGACGTTAGAGTCGGCAGTCGGAGCTTCGTTATGACCCCAAAAGGATGAGGAACAAAAGAAAATAAATAAATAGACTGGACTTCATCAAAATTAAAACGTCTGCACATCAAAGGACAGGCATTATGGAGTAAAAAGACAACCCATAGAATAGGCGGAACCATTTGCAGAGCATAAATCCAGAATATATGGAAAACCCCTCCAATTCCACAACAAAATACAAACCACTCAATTCAAAAATGAACAAAGGACTTGAATAAACATTTGTCTGAAGGAGAGATGCACATGGCCGACAAGCACGGGAAGAGATGTTCAGTCTATTAGACATCGGGGCAGCGCAAATTAAAACCACACTCAGACACCTCTTCACACCAGCAGAAGGTTATCATCAACAAACAAGCAAACAAACCAAGAAGGAAAATAACAAATGTGGGGGAAATATGGACAAACTGGAACCCTCTGGTATTACCAAAGAGAATGCAGAACGGCACTGTCACTGTGGGGAACCGTTCAGTCGTTTTCAAAAGTTAAAAACAGAATCCCCGTGTGACCCAGCGGTTCTATTCCTAGGTATCTTCCCCGAAGATGCAGAAGCAGTGTTCCCAGAAGCGCTGTTCACAACGGCCAACGAGTGGAGACAGCCCAGGGGTCCCTCGGTGGTGAATGGGTACACAAAGTGCGAGCTGTGCACAGTGGGGCGTCACCATGCATCGTGCAACACGGATGACCGCCGAAAATGCCAGACACAGAAGGATAAACATCTATGATTCCACCTGTATGAGACCTCCCTCCAGAAGAGACAGGCTCACAGGACAGAAAAGCAAACCAGGAGCTAACAGCAGAGAGGAACGGAGCTAATCCTTACAGGGAAAGGGCTTCTGTGTGGGATGAGGAAAACGTTCTGGAAATAGATGGTACTGATGATGACACTCTGAAGGTACAACACTTAAAGACGGTTCAGATCGTCAGTGTTATTTATATTTCACCACAATTAAAAAAGCACAGCAAACAAAGAAACTGGCATACGTGTTGGTAAAGGGACTGAGATAACAGCCAAGCATCAAGAGAATGAGGAGTCATTTTATTAACTGATACGGAAAAAACTTGAGGACGGAAGGATGAACACAGAGAGGGGCTGGTTGGGAAAAGGAAACAGGTGGCTCTTTAAAGCCCGGTGATTTTTCTCAAGAGCTCCCTGGCCCTCCTGCTGAACACCGCCCAAGCCAGCGGCCCCTGCCCCCACCGCGGCAGCCACCTGGGGCGGGTCAGCGTCTCTCCAGGAACACGCCTGGCCAGGTTCCCGAAGAGACACAAACCAGAGGCCCCCACACAAGACGCAGAGAACAAGGCGACCACAGCCCTCAGCTGCAGCTCCTCGCAGCTGCACCCGCTGCCAGGCTTCAGCCCCAACGATGAACCAACGGGCTTCCTGCGCAAGCGTCTGCGAGTCTCTGATGTGCGGAGCCGCAAGGAAGCGCGGGCCGGCCCACCAGTGTCCCAGGGGGGCAGCGCCCAGCCCCGTGGCTGAGCTGATGCTCTCGGAGGCTCCTTCCGGGGTGATGGGGGGCACAGCAGAGGAGCAGAGGGGCCCTGCCCCCCGCAGCAGAAGGCGCACTAGCTTCCAGATCCTGCTTTCGGCCATGGTGTGGAGCCCCGAGGCGCAGGCGGCAAGACTGGCCTCCGCTGCCCACCCAGTACAGGGCAGTCCTCTCATCAGCCCGGCAGGGAAGTCAGCATCTCGTACACCTGGTCTCTGCTGCTCACTCACGGGTGCTCCTGGAAAGTGCGGTCCTTGCTCCAGCCTCAGCACAGGCCGCAACACGCAGAGACGGAGGGCCCTGCGGCCGGACAACTGGATTCAGCCTCTGGCTGGCGTGGACTTGGCCCAGTGGCTGCCCTTCTCCCTAAAAACCTGTGCCTGTTTCACAGGACTGGAATCAGGACACAGGGCCTGGACACAGGACCCCAGGGAGCATTCTGGGCCCTGCGGGCGCCTGGAAATTGGAGCAAGCCTGCAGACCCACTGGCCGAGCCCAAGGGAATGGCCACACTCTGCCCACACCTCCTGCACCTGCTAGCAAGCATCCCACAGGCCGCCCGGGTGGCCGGTACCACCTTCTTAGGGCTTGCCTGCACACCCTCCAGTCAGGGGCCCAGATGGCCCATCGCTCCTCCTCCTGAAGGTGAAAGCAAGCCCACTCCCCCAGGCCCATCCCCCTGGACCCCTCGCCACGCTGGTTAGGAAGGCAAGCTCCTTGAAGACGTCCTGGAGGCCAGGATTTCTGCAGGACTCACCTGCAGCCGGGCTCAGTTACACCATGCCAACTGCCCAAATGACCCACGGAAACACTGGAGGCCCAGGCTCTGTCTCCGAGTCACCCTGGAGGAACCATGACGCAGGCCCGAGCCCGCTCCCTTGTAAACTGGGGCTTTGGGGATGGCGTGTCATTTGGTTTCCAGCCCTTTCTGATGACATGGGGGGAGCACTGCCAGGGCGCCTCGGTGGAAAAACTTCCACAGAGAGAATTTCGGGATGGGACTCAGCCCAGGGACTCGCAGAAGATGGCACGTGCTGATGTAAAGCATCAGAGGAGTTTTACAGGAAGCTACACAGGCTTAGGGTCTGAAGGGTGAGGGCTTCCCAGAGGCCAAAATGAGACTGAAACCTCATGCAGACGACCCACTGGGGGGAGGCAAACATCCCTGACAGCGAAGACATGGTGTCACTGACACGGGAGGCCGGGGGAAGAAATGCACACTTCAGTACAGAAGGCATGTCTCTGCCAGCCCCATCCCAGTGACCGTCCGGGGAGCTCGGGCCCTCGGAGGAAGGCGGCCCTCGGAGGAAGGGCCTGGCTGCACACAGAGGCGCTGGGCGCCTTCTCCCGGCCGCCCCTGCTGGCTCTCCCAGGGCCGCCGAGCTGGCCGGGAGTCAGGAACGGCGGGGCGGGGGGGGGGGCTTC
>NW_011492571.1:16473-17830 GCF_000754665.1 Bison bison bison
GGGCCGCCGAGCTGGCCGGGAGTCAGGAACGGCGGGGCTGGGCAGGCTGTTTATGTCTGATCCGGACAACGGAGGGCTTATGACGACTGACTGACGCGAGAGCGCCCCGACGCTGCATGCCAGAAATCCACCGGGGGAGGAGAAATTCTTTTTAAGAGACCACTCGGCGGCCACGGCCCGCCTGACGGGCTGAGAGTGTAAGCGGAGCTCTCCCTCCAGGCCCCGGGCTGCCAGGGAGCGGCAGCACGCCCGGGGCCCACAGGCCACAGGGCCGAGCGTGGGCAGAGCTCCCAGGCCGGGAGAGCGAGGCCCAGAACCGGGTGCGGAGTCCAGCCGCATGGCTCGCCCTGCCCTCTGCGGGCCGCTTCTCCCCAGACGGAAGCCAGGGCCTCTGCCAGCCCTCCTGGGGCCCAGGAGACTCCAGAAGGTCCTGGGGGACCACGGCGGGCTGGGCAGACCTGCAGGCAGGTTCTCCTGCTGGGGCAATGCGTGCCCCCCATCTTTTATGATGGCAAAATGCCTTCCTCAAGAGCTGGCCTTTAAACTTTGCAATCACTAATTACCAAGGAGAAAAACGTGAAAACACAGACGTTTGGTCCCGGTCCATGGTCTCAGGGCAGCAGGCCCGAGAGTCGTGCGCCGGAGGGAGCGGGGAACAAGGTCACACAGCCCCCCACCCGTCTGCTGGCCTCGCGCGCCTGCCCCCTGCCTGCCGGGGACCCCCCCTCGCTGGCAGCCCCACTCAGTGCCGCCTGTGCCCGGGCAGCAGCAGGTGCGACCGTCTGGACCAGGCCGGCAGTTGGTCTTGGCCGGGGGGAGGGGAGGCCGATGGGCAGACGTGTGCAAACACCCTCGCTGGAATCTGCTTTCAGAAATGATGTCAGCGGTTCTCAAGTTTCAAACACGAAAAGACACGGGGTGTTTATGTTTATCAAAAGGGCCTGAGCCTGACCAGGGTGATGAACGTGAGACGTGCCAGACGCTTGGGGCTGGGCCTGGGCCTCGTGACAAGCACGGCAGCTGCCACTCTGGGCGCAGCCGGGCCAAGCCACGTGCTGGCCCCGCCCACCCCGCCCCCTGGCCCCGCCTCCCCCGCCCCCTGGCCCCGCCCACCCCTCCAGCCCTCACGGCAGCCCCCAGGACTAGCCTCTCCATGTGACCTCAGTTCTCAGAAGCCGAGCCCAGAGGGACGGTCACCGGTTCCCGGGGGGGCCAGGGTGGGAGCCCTGCAGCCCGCTTCTAGAGGGCACTCAGACAGTGCCGGGGAGCTCGGCGGAGGAGGTTGTGAGTGCTTGAGGGCGGCTCCCCAGGCCCATCACGAGCACCCCATCCTTCCAGCTGCAGGGGGCACAGTGAG
>NW_011492571.1:18487-28865 GCF_000754665.1 Bison bison bison
GTGTGACCCCATGGACTGCAGCCCACCAGGCTCCCCCATCCCTGGGATTCTCCAGGCAAGAACACTGGAGTTGGTTGCCATTTCCTTCTCCAATGCATCAAAGTGAAAAGCGAAAGGGAAGTCACTCAGCTGTGTCCAACTCTTAGCGACCCCATGGACTGCAGCCTACCAGGCTCCTCCGTCCATGGGATTTTCCAGGCAAGAGTACTGGAGTGGGGTGCCATTGCCTTCTCCATATCCTGAAAACTAGCAATCTGTAATTCAACTATCTGTAAGTAAAATTATGCGTTGAAGCTGAAGCTCCAATACTCTGGCCACCTGATGTGAAGAACAGACTCTGATGCTGGGAAAGGCTGAGGCTAAGAGAAGGAGACGACCGAGGATGAGATGGTTGGATGGCATCACCGACTCAACGGACGTGAGTTTGCGTAAACAATGGGAGTTGGTGATGGACAGGGAGGCCTGGCATGCTGCAGTCCATGGGGTCGGGTCACAAAGACTCGGACATGACTGAGCAACTGAACAACAGCAAAATTACTGACGGAGCAGCAACAACAAAATTATATTTATTTTCAAAAGGTCTAGATTAGCAACTACAGGAAGAAAATATACTTCTAAAAAACCAAACATGGTATTTATAAGGTAACCACATTATATGCAATGCATGTGTTAGAAAACAGAAAAAGTGAATTTTAATGGGGAAAGTAGTTTCCACCCACAGCCTCCCCTGCACACACAAAAAACCAGAAGCCATGAAAGAGATGCTGTCTCACAATGCTGCCCCTAAGTATAAAAATCCCCAAGTCGCTATTTGCTGACCTGTGGCTTACTTCCAACCTTGCCAGCCTTGGCTGCCACTTGAATGTGAGAACCATGGAATCTCAGAGGAGGAAGGAGCTGAGGGACCCTTTACTACCCGACCCCACCCCCTTCTCAACACACAATGCAAACGTGGCCAGGGCTGTGTGAGCTCCACCCTGCCCAGTGCAGAAACCATCCCCGCTACAGGCATGACAGGCAATGTCCTACAAAATAATTCTCAAGCTAAATCTGGAATGAATTCTTTATTCACTCTGGGGGGGAAAAAAAAAAAAAGTAAGTTAAAAGCAAGGGGAGGAGGCGGGGGAGGCAGGCTGGCAGGAAGGCGCTAGCCAAGTGTGCGCTGCACTCAGATCTGGGGACTGGACGTTTATAAGGTGTGACATCAATCACCTCGTAAAACACCCGAGCAGAAGTGCTGCGAGAGCAGCCCCGGGCCGCAGGTACACTTCGGTCCACTATAAAGTGTGCCCGGCAGTTACTTCACTGGAACAGAAAGGTCAGGGCACGCCGGGACAGTCACCCGGGAACCCTTCCACTCACTACGTGGCACCTTCCTCTTCGGCTCCGGCCAACTAGCCCACGTCGGGCCAGCCCTGCAGCACAGCGGTTAACATAAAAACGTACATGTGTATCATGAAGGCTTTGGAGTCAGAGAGCTACCAAGGCAGACTTGAGGGGCCAAGACAGGAAAGAGAAAGAAAGGGAGAGGAGGGCACGGTTTGAGCCCATTTTCCCCAAGAGGCATTTGCTGACATACCAGGTTCCACGCGGAGGGTGAGGAGCAGACCCTGGGAAGTAAAACGCCTTCAGAGCCTGCCCATGCGGAGGGTTCATGCGCGTCTCCTCGCTGGGACGCTTACATATTAGCTGACTCATTGGAAAAGCCCCTGATGCTGGGAAAGACTGAAGTCGGGAGGAGAAGGGGGCAACAGAGGATGAGATGGTTGGATGGCATCACCGACTCAATGGACATGAGTTTGAGCAAGCTCCGGGAGATGCTGATGGACAGGGAAGCCTGGCGTGCTGCAGTCCACGGGGTCACAAAGAGTCGAACGGGACTTAGCAACTGAACAAGAACAACAGCAAAAGAATGAACACCAACTCACAATCACAACGAGGAACTTTAAAGTATCCTTCTCAGTAACTGACAGAAAAAGCAGACCACAAAAATCAGGAAAGTAACAGAAGATCTGAGCATGCTGATTAACATATTTGACTCAATAGACACACGCAGAATTGATGAATCTCAATTATTCTCTTCAAATAAATATAAAAATCTATAAAATTGACTATATCATGATAAAGGAAAATACAAAAAGTTTTTAAAAGCTGAAAGTAAATAAGAATTCAGTGACCATAATGAAATTAAAGTAGAAATCAGTAACAAAAGCAAAATACTAAGAAACGCACAAAAGGCTGAAATAAAGAAATAAAATAACCCGTGAGTCAAAGAAGAAATCAAAAAGGAAATTAGCTATTATTCTAAACTGAATCACAATGAAAATGACATTAAAATACCTATGTGATCCAGAAAAGTCAAATATAGGTGAAAATTACTGCTTTAAGAGCATGCATTATGAAAGAAGAAAATTTGGGAATAAATTCAATGACATAAATATTTGTCTCAATTACTGAAAAAAAATAGTAAATCCAGAGAATAAAAGGAAATACTAGCAATAAGATCAGAAATTGATTTTTTAAAAGAATATCTAATAGAATGAAGAAAATCAAACCTGGTTGTTTGCAAATATTAAAACAACTGTCCCAGAAAGTCCAGTGGAGAAAAAAAAGAGAAAGAATGAACAAGAGATGTGAATGAAAGAGACATCAGAATAAATCCTACAGACACCACACAGATAACACAAGGGTATTTAAAAACCTACACCAGTACATTTGAAATTTTAGACAGAAAGAAAAAAATTCTGAGAAAAACTAAACACATCAAAACTGACACAAGAAAACTAGAAACTTTGAAGAGTCCTACATCAGTTGAGGGTATAATTTAGAAATCATCCTTTAGAAAACTACAACATGGGTTCACCAATGAATTCTTCCAAATATTTAAAAAAGAAGTAACAACACAACCTTAGATAAACTCTAATCCATTGAAGATCTGACAACTATGGCCCAAGGCCGTATCAATCTGTGGCCTCACTTTGTACAAGTGAGACTGATTTTTACAAGTTTAAGTGCCTGTTTTTTGTTTTTTTTTTTTAAAAAGGAAGAAAAATATGCAATGGAAACCATATATGTTCCACAAAATATTTACCATCTGACTTTTAAAAAAAATTCTGTCAACTCTAGGAATAGAAAAAGAGGATAATCTCATTCCATTTTAAGAGGCCAGTATAAACTTCATATTAAAATTGAACAAAGACATTTCAAGGAGAGAAAACCACAAACCAATTTCACTCATGAATTTAGATGAAAAAAATTAAGCAAAATAGAAGCAAAATGAATTCAGATAAAAGAAGGATAATATATTATAATCAAGTCAGACTTACTACGAAAGGTAAGGCTGGTTAACAGAAAGTATTCAAGAAAATTCATCACATTAATGAAACAAAAGGGGGGAATCATACAATTAACAGATGCAGAGCAAAATGTAATATATTGTTGTTTGTCGTTGTTGTTTAGCCCTAAGTCACTTCTGACTCTTTGCGACCCCTTGGACTGCAGCTCGCCAGGCTCCTCTGTCCCTGCGATTTCCCAGGCAAAAATACTGGAGTGGGTTGCCATTTCCTTCTCCAGGGGATCTTCCCGACCCAGGAATGGAACCCACATCTCCTGCATTAGCAGGTGGGCTCTTGACCACTGAGCCACTTGGGAAGCCCTATAATATATTAAGTCCAACCAAATCAAAGTGTCATTTTCGTAGATTGAAAAAGATCAAACATCTGCATGCCATGTGGTTCAACCTAGTATTTTAACACTGACTCATGAGAAAATTCAACTAATAAGGACAGAAGAGAACTGCATTGGTCTGATTAAGACTGTTACAGAAAACCTAACGATGAAATGTTGTAAATATTTCCCTTGATATTCAAACAAGACATAGATGTTCACTACCACTAATTCTGTTTAACATTTGATTGAAGGCCCTAGACAATTCACTAAAGCAAGAAAAATACATAAAAAGTTTAAAACTTGGCAACAAAAAAATAAAACGTCTACTATCCACAAACAGTATACATTAATATCCCAAAGAATCTACAGATAAACTAGAATAATAATAAGCCAACTCTGAAAGCTGTCTAGCGACACAGTGGCTACACAAAAACTAACTGTATTTCTAAATACAAACAAACGGAACAATTTTTTAAAGGCAGCCCATAAAATATCTAGAAGCAAATCTAATAGACAATGTGAAAGAACTCTGCCCCGTGGAATACAAAACAAAAAATGTGATTGAAATAATTAAAGAAGACCCAAACATAAAGATGTATCATATCCACGGATTGGAAGATTAAAACAAACTGATTTTATACACAAACCAGTGAAATGCCAATTGAGATCCCAGTAGGTATTCTGTTGAAATTGAAAAGCTGATTTTAAAATTCATATGGAAAGGCAGTGGGCCAAGAAGAACCAAGACAGTCTTTAAAATGATTCAAAAAAGCTGGAGGACACACAATGCCAGCTGTTAGAAGCAATCATAAAGCCCCATTAGTTACTCTGTGTTCACTGACACACAGATAAAGCCCAGGAACAGACCCACATGTGTGACCGTGACTGCGGACACGGTGGCAACACGGAGCAGTGGGGGAAGGATGCAGCTTTTAACAAGCTGACGGGCCAACGGAACATCCTAACGGGAAAACCAGCCCTCGGTCATTACTGCACATCCTATTTTCTTAAAAAATCAATTATAGGTAGACCACAGATCCATTTGGTAAAATGACACTTCTAGAAAAAAATAGACTGCAAGATCCACCAGTCCATCCTAAAGGAAATCAACCCTGAATATTCACTGGAAGGGCTGATGCTGAAGATGAAGCTCCAATCCTTTGGCCACCTGATACGAAGAGCAGACTCAACTGGAAAAGGTCCCGAAGGTGGGAAAGATTGAAGGCAGGAGGAGACGGGGACGAAAGAGGATGAGATGTTTGGATGGCATCAGCAACTCAATGGACATGAATCTGAGCAAACTCCGGGAGACGGTGACGGACAGGGAAGCCTGGTGTGCTGCAGTCCATGCGGTCATAAAGAGTCGGACACGACTTAGCTACTGAACAACAACTACAACAGGAGGAAACAGGCTCTTTCCAGTGCGCTCGAGCAGGCATAAGCAAAATGACCAGTCGCTGGGCAATGCGAAAATTGAGAACATCTGTTCATCAAAGAGCATCATTAAGAAACTGAAGAAGCAACCCACAGCCTTAAGAGAAAACAGCCAAGGAAACAATCAACAAAGGATTCATCTCTCGCCTATGAAAACAACGACGAGTCAGTAGGAAAAATAAAGACAATCGAGTCTCTTAAACAAGCAGAAGACTTAAACAGCCACTTCAGCAAAGGGGACATCTAGCTGTTTGATAAATATACGACAGGATGCTCAGCAAATTCAGTACTTGTGGAAATATGAGATGTGTCGCAGTGGCCAAAACAAAAAAGGAGCCAGAGTGCCATGCGCTGGCCAGTGGGCAGCCAGTAGGTCTCTCAGAGCGTAACCTGGCACAGGAAATCCGAACACTGGGCTCACGCACACCTTATCAAAAGAATGCGTGGGAGGATTGCGTGTAAAAGCCCCAGCCTGAAACCACCCAGGTGTCATCAACAGACAACAGATACACTGTGATCTGCGTATACAATGAAATGTCACACACCCAGGCAAAGGAGCACACAGCTCTGAGTCACGTGGTATCAGTCTCACAGACAAACCGTTGAGGGAAGAAAGCCGGACAGAACAAGCAGATGTTCTGTGGCTGTGTTTATATTAGGTTCAAAACCAGGAGAGACTGATCCAAGGTGTGAGAAGCTGAAAAGGAGGTTCCCGGGGGGGCAGGGAAGGGGCTGCATAAGGGCTCCTGGGGCCCCCGAGTTCCCCTCTCCCACTCTGCACAGCGCTCAGCAGCGTTTTCCTCTCGTGAGAATCCAAGAGAAGCGCCGACGGCTTGTGCGTCCAGAGAAGACGCGCGTCTTACCCCAATACCAAGTGCACTCAGCAGTGGGAACCCTCAGGTAGTGCTGTGCGCTGCGGCAGCGGCAGTGGCAGTGAGAGGGCTGGAAAGAAACCCAGGATCCACCCAGTGCCTCCTTAAACGAGCAACGTCACCCCCACGCACAGCCATAAAAAAGAGTAGGAGATTGTTCTGTACTAATTTGGGCTTCCCTTGTGGCTCGGCTGGTAAAGAATCCGCCTGCAATGCGGGAGACCTGGGCGGGGAAGATCCCCTGGAGAAGGGAACGGCTACCCACTCCAGCCTTCTGGCCCGGAGAAGTGCATGGACTAGTCCATGGGGTCGCAAAGAGTCAGACACCACTGAGTGACTTTCACTTTCACTTTCTGTACTAATTTAGAACAATCCCCAAAGAAAACAGTTTAAAAGCTGGGTGCCTAAGCATCTGCAATCTACTATCATTCATAAATAGAGATTGGGCAAGAGAGAACACCTATGCATTTATTTTTTTAAAGTTTATCGATAGACTTCACTAAAAACGGAGTAGACAGGCAGAGTTCCCATGTGCCCCACCAACCAGCACCTCACTCCGCTCCCCCGGCAGGGACTGTCACACAGCTTTTTTCGGGTTAAACTTCCTTCTGATGGCTGCGGGACAAGGCACACTGACAGACATGTTCTTGGTGAAGTGCCGGTGAGTTACAACGCTTCGGGCGTGCAGCCGAGTGACCCAGTTTACAGATACCTACTTTTTCAGATTCTTTTCCATTACAGGTTATTACAGGACGCTGAACACACTTGTTAAGAAGTTCCTGTGTATCACAGCTGAGATCCCACACATAAGGGGGATCCTACGGTATTTTCCGTCTGCCGTAGTTCACCTAGTGTGACAATCTGTAGTGTGCCCATGTTGCTGCCCGCGGCAAAACACCATTCTTTATGCTGATAACGGTGTTTTTAAGTGAGGTCACTGCTCCCTTCAGATCCCCTCGTATCCACCCCAGGAGCCTGTCCGGGCCCCGCGCTGCTCTGAGTCCTCACATCTGTCTCCCCGGGCTCCCCAGGCTGTGCATCTGGCTGCCGACGACGCTGATGGTCTGGAGGCGTGGGGCAGGGGACCAGGGCTCGAGGTTGCCCATGGGCAGGAAGATCACAGAGGTAAGGCGCCATCATCTCCACACAAATCCATCGGAAATTCCCGGAGAACACACACGCCCTCACGCCACCGCACGGGCGGTACCGAAGGGCGAGCGGGCACAGCAGGAGCCCTGAGGGGACGGGGCAGACAGCTCCCCGAAGGCACGGCGACCAGGCACACGCTGGCCTCAGTGGCCTCACCACAGGACACACAGCCCAGGTTCAGGTCGTGGGGTGTCTGCCGGGCTCGGACCGACACTGGCACGCCTCGGGGCCTCCCTCCCGTCTCACCAGCAGGAAGTCCCATCGACAGAAAACTCCAGGGAAAGGAAGCTGGCTACCTCTCTGAAAGAGGAGGAGATTAGGACTCATCAGAGTAAACAACGTGAGCCCAAGTTTGGCAGACGGGGAAAAGAGCTGGGGCTTCGTCCCAACTGCGTGTTTGGCGACGGGCAGCCGCGTCCCACGGCCGCTGCTGCTGGTCCTCCGCTGGGGCCCCACGAGCTTCCCACCGCAAAGGTGTGCGAGCAGCGCCCGCATCCGCAGAGCCCGCTTCTGCCCCTAGACAGACGGGCGCACCCCATGGCCCTGCCTTCCCAGGAACGGCGCGAGCCCAGGGGGAAACGGCTGCTTCGGCCCAGGGCCACAGCCCCAGCCCCGACAGGACCCACGAGCAGCTTGGAAGCGGCCCGGCTCGGGACGAGTGACGACTCACAGAGCGTGAGCGCTGCTGGCTTGCCTTTCCTCACTGCTGTCTCTGCTGGGAGGGAAAGCGACAAAGGGGAGAACGGCTCAGATACCTCCTCCCTGCGGATGGGCGAGGACAGAGAGAAGTGCAGGTGGGTTTATGAGTCTCTGGCCTGGAGTCCAAGGCAGGCTGGAGGAGGGCACCCCACAATGCCCATGCCCTGGGGAAGCGGCGCCTCCATCCCACTCACCCACCAGGTTCCGGCTGCTCACAGAGGAGAGCGGGCTGCAAGGGGGGGTTGCAAGCTCAGCTCCCAGCTGGGGGTCCAGGACCCCAGGGGCACAGGCTCACCCTTGTCCCCAAGCAAACCCCTCTGCGGCCCCCCAGTGTGCCTCGCTGGCACCCCGAAGCTGGTGTGTCCCAGGGGCAGGGGCTTCCTCTCCCTCGCCTCCCTGCTCAGCCCCTTATTCCTTCCTCACACCCCAGCAGGCCCAGGTCCCCGCTCCCCTTCACTGGGGCGGGACCTGAAATGCGTTTCCAGCCCCTGCAGAGCACGTGGGACTCTACTTCTCCAGGCTGACCCTCAGCCACCCCTGCCGCCAGGACGGGTGTCAACATCCAGTGGCGTGAACATTGCAACTCCCGTGCTGCTAAACAAGGAACCATTCCACATGCAGTCTTTCTGTGTTTCTTTTTAAATCCAAAACTAGAATTTGATAATCAGAATTGAGGTATCATTCTATAAAAGGCGAGACAAACTCGTACTTTTTCCAGGCCTTTTCTTAAATCTGCCGCAGCTGTCACGGAACGTCTTTGGGTTTGAATGAGTATAGCTTAGAAGTGACAGAGGCCACTGCAATCAGGGAGGCTCTGAGCTCAGTCAATCTAGGAGATTCCAGAAGCTTCCAAAGGATGAGGGAGGCTCAGCCACGAACAGCACTTCAGCCAGTGGTGGAAGGTTCCAGAGCCAGACGCTCAGGTCACGTGGGGCAGGCCCAGCAGCTCCTGTCCCCGTCTGGCGCCCACTAGGGCCTGAGCTTCTGCTTCCCAGGGCAGAGTGTTGTTTCCAGCAAGCATGCTTGTGTGGAACTCCTTGAAAGGGAGCCACAATAATTGTGAAGGCAAAAGAGGATGAGATGGCTGGATGGCACTGCTAATTCAGTGGACATGATCTTGGACAAACTCTGGAAGATGGTGGGGACAGGGAGGCCTGGCATGCTGCAGACCACGGGGTCACAAAGAGTTGGACACGACTTGGCGACTGAACAACAAAATGGGAAATCTATGGATTTAGTTGACATAAAACTGGAAAATATAGACCCTGGCTTTGTACAAAATATGGGTGAAGATGTTGTCTTGATCAGTGATTTTAACCAATGTCTTCAAATGAATGTAAAAACTCATACCTCGAGCCACCTGTCTGCCCCATCCAGGTGGAGTCCAGCCGCCCTCTGGGGGCAGAGGGTGATACGTACCCCTCCAGTGTGTGGCTGTCCATGCAGGGGCAGCAGGCCAGGCCCACCCCTTTCCAGGGTAGAAAGGTCTGGATTTTGACCATGAATACGGGGCCACCTTACACGGATCCCTGTGCCCCTCTGCCCCAGTGCGGGGCTCCCAAAGGAGGAGACACAGGGTTGTCCACCTGCCACATGGGCAGGTACCAGGCTGAAGGCAAAGTCCAGTGGCCAGTGTCCTCCTCAAGGGCGAAGGCCTGGTACAGTGCAGCCCCCACTGGGAGGCACCACGGCAGGCTCAGAGCCCAGCCGTCCTCCCGCGGAGGCGGCCCGGCCAGCACACAGGAGCCGGGGGACACATGGCTGCTCGGCCCAGCGGCTAGGCCAGCCTCCCTGCCCACCCCCAGTGCCTCCAGCTGTTCCAGAACTGGAAACGGTTGAGAAGCACTAGAGAGATGTTCTCTCAGACAACACGCAATGTGAGAAAGGCTCTTTTCTTCTCACAGATAACACGGATGTTTGAAACCGTACCCTGAGTCAGCGCAGGCTCACCCCGTAGGAACACACACGGGAAAGGCCTTAGAAACAGCATCTCCTTTGGAACCACAGCTGCTGAGGCCGTGTCTGTGCCAATCGGTCACCGATCCACTCATAAGAGGGTCCACGTAACGTGGACTAGAAGCTGGAGTTTCCGGTTTAGAAAGTGGAGTGCCTGTAAACGCAAAGAAACCCTCGTCCCAAGGGTCTCAGGCGCCAAGTCCTTGGCCCCATGGGAGCTCAGAGAAAGCCCAGCTGAGAACTGAAAGGTCCACGTCTTGGTCCAGGCCAGAGCCAGCGGCCGTGTGAGCCTGACCCTGGGCAGAGGGGCCAGCCAGTGCAGCACGAGGCGCCGAGACGAGAGAGGAAGGGGCAGGAAGGCTGGACACCGGGAGGGCAGAGCGGGGAGCACACCCTGCCCGGGGGTCTCTGCAGCACATCCGGGCAGGGATAGATGGATTCCCGAGTCTGGGGTCTCCGGGCTCCACGCAGCGACTCATGACCCACCAGGCCCTGCTGACCCCGCCTCCGGGACCGCTCCGGCCCCTCCGTGGAACCCAGCGTGACCAGTTGGCCCCTCACCCGCTAGTGTGGCCCCAGCCCCCTTTCCACACCACCAC
>NW_011492571.1:28965-33664 GCF_000754665.1 Bison bison bison
AAGGGAGCCTGATCCCAGAGACGGAAGGGCAGACAGACAGCTGCACTCTTCTCAGAGGCCCCAGTGACCCTGGTAGGGGTGGCTGAACTGGGCGCCTTGCCGGCCACTCAGATCTCAGGCAGTGCGTTTCCTAAAGGCTGGGCTCCTTAGGACGGAAAAACTTCAGTGGGGTTTCAGCACTTCCAGGCCAGGTCTCCTGCGGGCACTGAGTTCAGATTCTCCCCTGCGATCCTCCAGCCTTCACCTGCCCTGGCTCCTTCCCAGTGGAGCTGATGAACTGGAGACTAACATCCACACCTTCCAAAAAGTCTTTAAGGGCATGGACGGCCAAAACCGTATCCAGCAAAGAAGCAGCTCCCCAGGGTGCAGCGTCGTCTGGGAGGACGGGGACGCAGGGACCCCACAAGGGCCCAGGTGATGGGGACCCCACGTGCACAGCCCCCAGGCAGCAGCCGCCTGCACCCCGCCCCCACTCCAGAGCCTCAGACCCCCCGTGAGGAGCGCCTCTCTGACCTGTCCCTCCCCAGCAGCCACAGCTTGTCCCTGCTCACGTACCGGACCTACAGCTAACAGGTGACCACAGACACCCGCCAGCGGCCGATGCGATCCTGACCTGCCGCCCGGTCTTTGTCCCATCACCCTCAGTGACTCGATTCCAACACGCACTGAGCGTCCGGCACGGCAAAACACAAAGGCCCTCATCTCCAGCTTCGGCTAAACCTCCTAGCGAAAACTGCTGCCCTCCAAGGTCTCCGCCCTCCCCAGCGCCTTCCCAAATTTTCTAAAAGCCCTTTCCGTGTATTAGCACCTAAGAAAGAGATCCATGACCCCACCTTCCTCCCATTCCCTGATTCTTTCAGTGGGAGTGAAATAAAGTAGCCAGCTCCCCGGGCCCAGGCGTGACGGGTCTGGATGAAAAGCCACGTGGAGACCGCAGGTGTTCGGGCAAAGCGCTGGGATGGGCGGCTTTTCAAGCACAAAAAGCGGCAAGCAGGCTTGCATTCTGTGTGTCAGACCCTGGTGGGGGCGGGGCCGTAAGAAACAGTCAGTCAGCTCCTGACCTGGATGAAATCAATAAAACGTGTGAAAATGAGGAGCATTAAGAATTCTGAATCACGCTGTTCAACCCTGGAGGAACTTTCGCTAAATACATCTACTGCAAGCAATGTGAACACGCCAGAGAGGGCCCTTTGTACAGCACAGTCCAGTGAAGCTGTGCTAAGAGCAGACTCCGTGGACTCTCTTGCAACTCCAGCAGCACCGCACAGATCCTACTGAATCAACAGGTCAGCGAGAGCCGCAGCTCTAACAAACGCCCAGTTTCTACAAAGGACGTCACAGGGAAATTCAAAACAGTTAAGAAGGAATAAACTTGGCTATGAATGCAAACAAGTCAAAACAGAATCTTTAGCTCCTGGAACAGGAGGCCTTCCCTTGGCGTCAGCACCTTGAACAACTGCACCATCAGAAGCGATCTTCTACCAGACGGCCTCGGAGTTTAAAGGCAAAAATAACTCGCCATCAGTCACAAAAGTTCCCTCAGCGAAAGAGGCTTGAAGACAGGGCTCAACAACAACAAGTCATCAAGATCCAGCGAGGGTACAGTATTAGAGGGCACGTGGGAGCCCCAGGAGAACGTGGTCTTGTGCAGAAAACGAAGCCCCCAGGTGCGAGCGCGGAACAACCTCTAGCAGGATGCTGACACCATGTCACAGAAGTCCTTATAAACATTATTGCAAACAGAAAAAAGCAGCAGATGTAGCATATACGTACTTTTCTTAATATCACCTTTAACCAAGCCTCCCTGCTACCTTTCAAAAGTATCCAGTGTTTGTAGAAGCGAGAGAATGGCTGTGACACGGAACACTGCTTTTCATCCTAAAACCCCAAAAGCGCTGAAGGTGCGCTGCAGCCTGGAATGCTCCGGTTCTGAGTCAGGATCGTCCCATTCGAGCAGCGGCAGCAGGAACCCTGTACCAAGGAGGAGAAGGAGGAGGGCTGGGGGACACACAGCCTAAAGCCCAACAGGGCGAGGCCGCCGTCGGACGGCAGGGCTTCTGACCTTGACAACGGCCAGAGCTGAGAGCCCGATGCAGCTCTGCCGGGAGCCTGCCGGGACCGAGCGCGCCTGAGGACCAGTGTCTGCACCAGTGTCTAAGAGAAGCCAAGTCCACCCCTCTCATTTCTGCTTGTTTTTTGGGGGTGGGGGAGATATGAAAACCACACGATAAGGTCTCTCCATCACACCCCGCTTAGCACTCCCTGTCACAGGCTGATACCCCTCCTCTCACCAAGTGGGGACGAGAAAACCCATTTAAAAACACAAAGCCAGAGACAGCAAGGAGATCCAACCAGTCTATCCTAAAGGAAGTCAGTCCTGAATATTCATTGGAAGGACTGATGCTGAAGCTGAAACTCCAATACTTTGGTTACCTGATGCGAAGAACTGACTCCTTGGAAAAGACCCTGATGCTGGGAAAGATTGAGGGCAGGAGGAGAAGGGGACGACAGAGGATGAGATGGTTGGATGGCATCACCGACTCGATGGACATGAGTCTGAGCAAACTCCAGGAGTTGGTGATGGACAGGGAGACCTGGCGTGCTGCAGTCCGTGGGGTCCCAATGAGTCGGACACGACTGAGCAACTGAACTGAACTGAGAGACGATTCGACAAAGTTCACAGTCATTTGCCTCATTTGATTTTTTTCTTAATCATTTTCCAAAAAAAAAAAAAAAGTTCAGTTTTGAATCATGGTCTCGTGAAATAAGCAAATAAAGTGGAAATGAAACAAAAGGTTTCAACCAAAATCTCTCCCGTTAACCTGTCCAGGCCCTCAGCCAGCTCTAAGCATCAGCAGAGAGAAGCTCAGAGAAGTTCAGAACCACACTCGAGACACAGTGGAAACATGCTGGGAGGGGACAGGCCAGGGTCCCTTCTCCAGGCCAACAGGTTCTCAGAACAGCCGGGGGTGGGCCCGTGTGGACCTGGGCACAGCAGACACGCCTGCCTCTCCACCCTCTCCCTCCTCTGCCAGCCCACTTTCACCTCCAGGCCCTTCTATGCCCCACGGGGCAGTGGAGCTCCTGCCCTGCGCCCAACTCTGCTCACACGTCCCTTCCGGGGGCCCCTACCCCCGGCCCATCTCCTCTCTCCCCGTGAACCCCACTGTGTCGAGGTGGCTTCATGCTTCTCTCCACCTGGCCTGGCCCAGGCACCCCACATAAATGGTCAGGATCCACTGCTAACTGGTCCAGGGTGCCCAGCATCTGTCCGGCAGAGGGGCCCATGTCCCTCAAGGGCAGACGACCAATTCTGGTTCCAGTTTGGTCTCTAAGTAGATACCTGGCCTTGCCCCAAGCCCTGAACGGCCGTCAATACTGGTTTCCTCGTGGACAGAACAGGAATGACCGAGTTCTATCTCACTTCCCGGGCTCCCCAGGTGGTACCAGTGGAAGAGAAACTCCCTGCCAATTCAGGAAGTGAAAGAGAGGGTGACTTGATCCCTGGGTCAGGAAGATCCCCTGGAGGACAGCGTGGCAACCCACTCCAGCATTCTTGCCTGGAGAATCCCCATGGACAGAGAAGCCAGGCGTCCATGAGGTGACAAAAGAGTCAGACACGACTGAACGCCTTAGCACACATGCCCGCATCCCACTGGCCAGGCTCATCGTGGAAAACCACGAAGTAACCATAAAGCACCGTTCAGAACCACATCGCTCTTCATTCCAGGCCCCTAAGAGCACAGCAGGGTCTGACTAGCAGTAAGCAAGTAACCAATGTCGATTTATTACTATTAGAAGCTTGAAACATCTATTTTTTTTGCAGACAGAGCAGCCCTGGGCCTTCACAGCCCAGCACCCACCTGTCCACCTGCCCCTCTGCTGGGCGCCTCAATCACCGCCCTTCTGTTCCACCGACAAGCTGTGTGCTGTGGTTTCTAATGATCCTGGCTCAGGGCTTTCTATGTCAAACACATACCGGGAGTTCATTCTTAAGTTTCAATATCATTAATCATCCAACATTCAGCATCTCGGAATTCAGAAATTTGCATTTCTACAATGGTGGTTTTGAAAAAGAGGACATAAATGCAAATGTTCCACAAACCGTATAAGAATTTTCAGAGAACTGCCAAAATAAACCATCAACGCTCCATTGACAGAGAATTTTCTCAGCTCTTCATAACGACTGAGCATTCGTGATTTTTAAAAGACAAAACACAATTTGAGGATTTAAAGGAAAAAAAAAAAAGAGGCTGAAAAAGAAGCTGTTATGTCTCCATGATTTCCAGAACAAACCTTGACTGATTAAGATCCTGGATAATCATGGCATGGAGGATCCGGGCCGCAACAATTCAGGAGCCGAAACTGCGCGGGCGGGCACCCGGAGGAGCCTGGGGCCGCACGCAGCTGGGAGACTCGCCGGCCGTTTCTGCACCCGCCCTGGAGGAGGCAGAAGCAGGTGCTATGAAGGGCCCGTGAGCGCCTCCTTCCCCAGGGTCAGGCTAAACAGCGAGGCTGCCCCTCCCACAGGACACCTGCCTCCACTGGTCTCCAGAGCCCTGGGCTTGCACTGCTGGATCTCGAGTCTGTTTCTGTGCTCCACAGGACACTGGGGACCCGGGCTCCTCTCCCTGTGTCCCCAGCCTCGGTCTTGTCCAGAAGCCCCTGGGCCTGCCCGCCAGCGGCTGGGGGCTCCGAG
>NW_011492571.1:33764-38848 GCF_000754665.1 Bison bison bison
TCGGATGCGTCAGGAAGAAGCTCTCCTCCAGCTCCCCGAGGGTGTGAGCACAGGTCTCCTGGCCTGAGCCCCGAGGACTCCACGGCTGGGGACTTGCCACACCCAGATCCGTCCTGAAGAAGCTCTCGCCCCCTCCCCCGTCTCCTGGAGGCCGTGAGCACAGGTCTCCGGGCCTGAGACCCCAGGACTCCACGGCCGCACCTGCTGGCTGCACACCCGCCCCCCGAAAGCCCTGGCCTGGGCCTCCCGTGGCCTCGTCTGCAGCCTCTCCCGGGGCCCCAGCTCTCCCTGTGGCCCAGCGCCTCACACAGGGCCCACGACCCACCACCAGCAGCTCAGAATCAATGTGCCCTTTGTGTTCCCTGCAGGTCCTCAAAATTCATTTCCTCCCCTTGAAACTTTGCAATACTCCTGAAACATTCCACCCTTGCACAGCACAATCTAAAAGACAGAAAAATGCATCCTTCTGAGGCCATTTCTAAATTGAAATATAATACAACCCTGATGGCCAACCGAGTGGAAAGAAACAAGACTCAAGATCCAAGAGGCCAAGACCAGGGCTCGGGCTTGGGCCGGTGGAGCTGAGAGCCTCCTCCCGGGACCTGCAGGATGAGAACTTCACGGTGGTCAGAAGAAATCAAACTATGTCGAACTCATCAATCACCAAGTTACTGTCGACGCAGACGTTCAGCTGCTTTCATGTGGATGAGGCATTTCAGAGTGAAGAGAATGCTTACAAATCAGAGTGTGGTCCAAACTAAAACACAGGTCTAAAATATACAGGTTTCCCTCAAAATGGCTCATCATGTGTTTTAGCAGTAAGCAAGCCTCTCACCTAGCTCCCGGGAGGGTCAGGACACTTGAGTGACTGGATCCCAGTCCTGCTCGGCCAGCTTCCTGTTGAGAGTGGGGTTCGGATGCCCACGCGTGGTCCAGGGGACTGCACACAGGCTCCCTAAGGTCTACAGCCCTGCCTCCAGACGCCCTCTGGGCGGAAATGTCACTGCGAGGAAGCTGAGCTGCTCGGGGTGGGGCGGGGTGGTAACAACGCGGCCGAGGGACAGCCTCTGGTCCCGCTCTGAGCCAACCCAGGCCCCCACCTCCCAGCACACTCGGGCTACGGGGACGACCACAGCCTGTCATCTGAGGAACACGAAGGCAGGGAAGGAGGGGAGCCTGTGCCCGGGCCCTCAGTGTGGGAGAGGGACTCGCCTTCCACGTGGAGGTCCCGCGTCCTCACAGCAATCCCCCAGCCCCGCACAGCCCCGCAGAAGGGAGTGCAGCGCTGGGGCGGGAGAGGCATCGCGTCTCAGCACCTCTCCTCACTCCTCCTGCTCTCAGAGAGTTCTCTCAGCCTGAGTCAGGCCGGGCCGCTTCCTCGGGCCGCTCACAGCATTCGCAATCATTATTCAGAGCAATAAAAGCCGCACCAGTCAGCAGTTTTACGTCAGAGCGCCAGGGCCGGGCTCTGGCAAAGTGCAGAAGGAACAGCAATAAAACCATAACACGCGCCTCACCCAGCACCAGAGGGGGTCAGCGCGGGGGCCGGGGGAGAAGACCTCCGCTCGCCAAGTGAAAAGCTCGTTTCATCACCGGGGCCAAGCCGGCCGGCTCCGCGGCGCCCGAGGGCCACACAGGGGCTGTGGGGCTGCGGCTGGGAGGGACGGGGGATAGCCAGTGACGCGGCGGGGCTTGCGGGCGGCCAGACAGACGGACACCGCAAGGCCCAGGGAGGCAGAGACGGACGCGGGACCCAAGGGAGGCTGGGGCCGAAGACAGGACGGGGAACCCCGGGAGGGGCCCTGCTCTGAACAGCAAACCGAACATGTTCAGTGTTAACTACTCTCCTCCTCCCGCAAATCCACTAAAACGACAAGACACAAACACCAACACGAGACTCGCAGCGAGTCTACACGGTGGGAACACAGTGGTGTCAGCCGAGGGACAGGGAGGGACTTCCTAGGAGATGCCCGTCTGGGGATCCAAGTGATGGAGGATCACCACGAGCGAGCAGGCGGTCAGGCTTGCGGACAGGGCAGAGGGGCGTGCAGACCATCGCTCAGCCCAACCCCCAGCCTGCACCCACCCGGGGCGGGGATGAGGGGTGGGCCGCAGAGCAGCCGGGAGAGACACGCCAGCAAGCCCACCCTCACGTCAGCAGATGCTACTGCTGGGCGTCAGCTACCCAGGCTGCTCCAGGACTGCCCTGGGAGGAGGGGGCGTCAGACAGAGAGGAGGATGGGGGCCAGGCCCATCCACCAAGAGGGACATGCGCAGCAGACAGGACCCGACCACAGTCAACAGCCACGGGCGAGGCCTCTGCGCAAGACACAAGGACCCTGGGAAGGAGGGGAAAGCAACACCCTGCTAGATCTCTGCTGCTCACAGGGACCAGCCTCGAGGAGGAGGTCTGTGATGCGAAGATGCTGCTGCTGCTCAGTCGCTTCAGTCGTGTCCGACTCTGTGCAACCCCACCAGGCTCCCCCATCCCTGGGATTCTCCAGGCAAGAACACTGGAGTGGGTTGCCATTTCCTCCTGCAATGCATGAAAGTGAAAAGTGAAAGTGAAGCCACTCAGTCGTGTCCGATTCTTAGTGACCCCATGGACTGCAGCCCACCAGGCTCCTCCGTCCATGGGATTTTCCAGGTGAGAGTACTGGAGATAAGTGGGTGGAGAAGTGTTTGTCAGCCAAGAGAACCCAAGGGCAGAAACACGTTTAGGAGACTGATCAATTCTGGGGCAAAGGGGAACGAAGCAGAGAGAAACAAACACACAGTATTTTGTTAGGAGACTGGGGCCACCAGGACACATTTGTTAGATTTTAAGCACTGAAAAACAAAGCCACAAACGTCTTATTGTAAAAGAATACCAGAAACTATAATCATAAGAGAAAGTACACGCTTCTCTAGAAATCAAAGAGACAAAGAAGATAAAGTTACGCTGATGTAATCAGTTAATCACTGATTTAAGTAACTGAGGTTATTATGTATAGATAACACATACAGAAAAATGCATACATCCACTCCTACATACAAATACACTTGGCCTTTGGACAGCATGTGCTCGAACCACCACACAATCTGCTTATAGCAGGGTTTTCTATGGTTAGTACCACGCACAGCACCACACCATCCTCGACTGGCTGAATCCACAGACTCGGAATCACAGATCCAGGGTAGCCAACTTCCGATGCAGGGAGCTAACTATAACCCACATGTGGATTTTCTACTGTGCGGAGGCTTGGCACCCCTGACTCCCAGGCTGGCCCAGGGTCAACTGTACATAATGCACATGCATGAGAAAACTTCCCAGACAGTATTGACGCAGACACACAGACTTCATTAGATTCAAAAAAGAGTGAGAAAAAAAAATCCTCTTCAAATGCCTACTGGCATGTATGAGATTTATGTCTATAGCAGCTCATAAAAAATCTGGTATCACCTCACACTGGTCAGAATAGCCATCATCAAAAAGTCTACAAACTATAAATGCCAGAGAGGGTGTGAAAAAAGGGAACCCTCCTACACCGTTGGTGGGAATGTAAACTGGTGCAGTCACTATGGAGAACAGTATAGAGGTTCCTTAAAAACTATTGACAGAACTGCTATATGACACGGCAATATGCGGACGTAGATCTAGAGAAAACGGTAATTTGAAAAGATACCAGCACCCCAGTGTTCACCGCAGCACGACTCACAACAGCCAGGGAGCAACCTAAATGTCCATCAGCAGAGGGCTGGATAATGGGCAATGGAATATCACTCGGCCACTAAAAAGGATGAAATCATGCCATTTGCAGCGACGAGGATGGACCTAGAGACTGTCACACCAAGTGAAGTTCAGTCAGAGAAAGACAGACATCATACAAACTCATTTACAAAGCAGAAGCACACTCACAAACTTAGAAAACAAACTTCTGGTTAACTAAGGGGAAAAAGGTGGGAGGGACAAATTAAAGAGTTTGGGATTAACATACACACGCTACTATACATAAAATAGATAACAAGAAGGTCCTTCTGCATAGCACAGGGAAATCTACTCAAAATTCTGTATTAACCTAAGTGGGAAAAAATCTGAAAAAGAATAGATATGTGTGTGTATATGTATAACACACACACACACACACATATAACTAAATCACTTTGTACACCACAAAGTAACACAACACTGTAAATCAACTACACTCCAATATAAAATAAAACTTCTAAAAATGTGCACCCTCATTTATACAATAATGCAAATTCAAACAATAAATTTCACCTGGCATGCTGAGAAGAATGAAATAAACTGAATCCACCTAGTGCCTGTGCAAATGTAGAAAAATACATATGATCATAAACTAGGATTAAGGGGAGAAGTTGAGACAGAGCTTCTGGAGCCACGTGCAAAGTAAACAAAGTTTCCAATGCAGGTGCCCACCCACCCAGCAATTCTACTGCCTGGAACTGATCCAACGGAGATAGTCACAAAGTGTGCGAACAAAACATATGTATAATAATTGTCTGATGATGATCTGGGGCTGTTCTAAATACCACATAAGCATCTACCTGTAAGCTACCAAAAATAAGTTAGGTTTATGTACATACTGACATCAAAAGATGCTCATAAGGTACTAAATGGAAAAAAAAAAAAATGAAACACAGAATTCCACAGATAGAATGATTATCCTCTATTAAAACATTTCTTCACACACCCTTATCTTCAGACACAGAAGGAAGGCAGGCTCCCCAGCTGAGTGGGAGGGAGTCCACGTTCACCCCTTTTGATCCAGACTGTTAATTATATTTTACACTCTGTATCAATCAATACATGAACAATTTAAATCAATAAAGGCTTCGTATCTAAATACAAGTGGGAACCCTGCTCTTGGAACTTCAGACAACTCTGTTCAGGCCAGGAGAGGACGTGCAGGGGTCCAATCCCCAGGGAGGAGAGCAGAGCAAGCCCCTCACTCTCATCCAGTGGGGACCCCAGCCACACTGACGGAGGCAGGGCCTCCAGGACACCCCACGCCTGCCCGAGTGGACTCAGGACGACAGATGTAAGTGGCCCAGAGGCCACACTGCAGTGGACGGTGAGGCTG
>NW_011492571.1:38948-45260 GCF_000754665.1 Bison bison bison
GGGGCCAAGAGGCCACCCTGCGGGGGACGGTGAGGCTGGACGAGCCAGGGCTTGCTGCCACTGGGTGGCTGGGTGACTTCAGTGACGGGGTTGGAGAAGCCTGAGCATGTGTCCCCGCATGCTTCTGAACCCGAGAACCACACAAACATGCTCCCCGATCCCACCCAGCCACGAGCTCTGTGACCCTGGACCAGTCACCTCTTCCCACCAGGTGGGGGACGTCGGGGCCTGTGAAGACTCGCTGTGTGCAGGATGCGAGCGCCGTGCCTGGTGAAGCCCTGGGCACCAGGACTGATGCCCGTGGGCGCCCACCACCGAGGGGCACCAATCGTGTCCAGCCCAGGGGCAGCCCACCCCCACGGCCCCCAGAATCAAAGCAGAGGGAGAAGGAAGCGGCTCTCCAGACCACACATGGCCCTGAGCTCATCGCCTCCCTGAGGTACTGGGGAGGTGCGTGCTGCTCAGGTCAGCGCGCGGGTCAGGGCCAAGCCTGGACCCTGAGTCCTGAGAGGCCCCATTCGTCTTTCTGCTGCTGAGATGGAGAGCCGGCTGCCCGGCCCACGGGGCAGACCTAAACCAGCCGCGCTCATGATCATGAACACAGAGACAGACCCGGGACCCAACCGCCACAAGGACCCGGGGTCCGGCTTACCTGGATGGCTTTGCGAGCTCATTGCGAGCAGCGGCTTCTCCTTCAAAAGATTCAAAATGGCTCAAAACTTCCACGTAAACAAGAGCTCCAAGGAGCCCAGAGTCCGAGCGGCACATACAAGTCCAGCAACGGGCAGGGCCGGCCCACAGCCACCAAAGCACCCTGGTCTCGCTGACCACGTCGTGGGCCCAGAAATCCAGAGGCGGGTGGGGATCTCCAGGGGCTCTTAGAAGACAACCTGTGCGGGCAGAGAAAGGGGCGGCTTCGGTTAGGAAGTGCAGCCAGGACTCAGTCAGGTATGTGCCTCCCCGCCCCTTCCGTGGATTGCTAAAACACTCGTGTGGACTCACTGTTTCTAGTCCGACAAACTACAGAAGTCCTTACATACAAACGAGTTCCCTTCTGAGAGCCCATTCGTAAGTCTGCTTTGTTCATAAGCCCAACGGAGTTCATCTACGTACCCAACCTTACAGATGTCAGACACGTGAACTAACTTATGTGACTTGACGTGTAAACGCACGTTTGCATCTTTGAAGAGTCAGAGTTCTAAGGCTCATAGGTGGGGGACTTCCTGTACTTGAGGTTCTGTTAGTAAATATATATATGTGGATATGTGTAATAATGTATCTGTAGTGCAAGCTCGGAACCATTGACGGAAAACACTTTAAAAGAGAAATCACTCGAAGCCCACCCGATCCCCCCCACACACATTTTTCCATTCTCGCGATATCCCCAGCAAAATTTCTATCTTACACGGCGGCAATCTGAGAGTCTGTCTAAATTCAGCTTTGCTCATTTGTGCCCGAAATAGTTTCCCAGGTCTCCACCTTCACGATAACCATTTCCTCGATGCATTCTTATGCTCTGATTTTAAGAGGACAACACACTCATCACAGGAAGTGTCTAAAGCACCATCCCAATGCCGTGACACACAGGGAGACGCTGGGCAGCATTGTGACGCGTGTCCTTGCAGCTGGGCTCTGTCACCTTTCCCCGCACAGACTGCCGGCTCCACAGCCGGGCATCCTGCCCTCTCTGCCAGCATGATGGCTGGGAACTCCCCAGCGTCAGGATCCGCGCTTGGGAACACTGCTCTGAGGCTGTGCTGGGAGCCGCCTGCCTCTTCCCCCACCGCAGGTGGCTCTGACAGCCCTGGCCGTCAGATCACAGGCCCCGTCCCCAGACCCCGGGAGGGTGACACCTGACGGACACCAATCCTCTTCCCAAGTCCAGCCTCTTCCCCAGATCACAGTCACTAACGGAGGAACCCGCAGAAACAGGGGCACGCACGCCCACCGCTGAGCGTCTGCCCTGCAACGCAGCATCACCTAGGGCTCTCTGAAGTCCTTGCTGTGATGAGCATGTGTTACAGCTGGAATGTAGACATAAACTGAGAACACAGTACTCATGAAAATCCTCATCCTGACCCTGGCCAGGGTTCCTCTAAGGCTTATTATCTGCTCCTGCAACAGTGTGACAAATCCCTGTTCCTGATTAAACTGTTCAAGGATTTCCCCCCCTATTGCTTATAACCAAAGGCCTCTAACCTATTTATCATGTAAAGAACTAAATCCCAAAAGGTGTCTGCTTAGGTGGTACCCAATAACACATCACTGACCAGCATCTTTACGATTATTATTCTATACATGGTTACTTCCTCAGGAAACACAATGACTTATCTCACGTTCAGAGTTTTTATTCTTCTCTTGAATAGATGAAGGAGATATAGTACACATATACAACGGAATATTACTCAGCCGTAAAAGACAGCAAAGCAAAACAACACCGCTTGCAGTAACATGGATGAACCTATAGGTTATTGTACTAAATGAAGTTAAGACAGAAAGAACAAGACAAATGCCATCTAATACCACTTACATAATCTAAAATAAGACACAAATATGTCTGCATAACAAAAACAGACTCACAAAGAGAACAGACTTGTGGCTGCCGACTGGGGAAGGAGGCGTGAGGGAGGCACGAATCGGGAGTCCTGGGTGAGCGGATGCCGACTATCAATATGCACAGGAAGGAGACAAAAGGCCCTGCCGTGTAGCACAGGGAACCACATTCAACCCCCGTGACAAATCAGAATGGGAAAGAGCATGAAGAGGGACATGTCTAGGTATAACTGAGTCACTCTGATGTACAGCAGAAATTCACCCATTGTAAATTAACTGTACTTCAGTAAAACTTTAAAAATAAACAGAATGTTTATTCATCTCTTGACCAGAAAGAAACGTCGCAGTCTTGAAAGCAATGTAGGTGGTATATTTTGCAAACTCTTACAAATCTCAGACTGCAAGGAGATCAAACTAGTCAATCCGAAAGGCAGTCAATCCTGAATATTCATTGGAAGGACTGATGCTAAAGCTGAAGCTCCAATACTTTGGCCACCTGATGCAAAAAGGCAACTCATTGGAAAAGACCCTCATGCTGTGAAAGACTGAAGGCAAAAGGAGAAGGGGGCAGCAGAGGATGAGATGGTTGGATAGCACCATCGACTCAATGAAAATGAATTTGAGCAAACTCCTGGAGATAGTGAAGGACAAGGAAGCTTGGTATGATGCAGTCCATGGGGTCACAAACGGCTGGACACGACTTAGCAACTGAACAACAACAAATCTCTGTATCCTCCACCCAAAAGTCACGACTTGGCTGGGTATAAAAGTCTTGCATCACAACTATTTCTCTCTCAAGGCCTTGGCTGCCGTCCCGCCGTCAGACACAGAAAACCTCTGACCAGCCAGGCAGCACTTCCTTTCCAGGGAACCTCTCGGGGCTGATTTCTGATGCTTTCTTCTGTCCGCATTCTGCCAGGATTTTGTTGTTACTTTAATCTTGAAATTCAAAAATGTTGTCAGAAGATGTACGGTAAGAATCTCTTTTCATTTATCTTGCTCCAAACATGAACCTTTCAGTACACACAGGTCTTCTCTTCTGCTCAGGAAAATGCTCTTTGATCGCGTTTTGGTGACTGCTTTGCTACACCTGTTTTTCGTGTCTTCATAGCTTCCCACACCATCTGGCGGGAACCAGAAACCCATCGTATCCAGCTTCTAGGCACTGGTGCCTCATGCTTTACTCTGCACCCCAAGTGCCCTTGCCCGAGTGTTCTCCATGTCACTGCTGCGAATTCCCATGATCTCCACCTCATTCCTATGGCTTCTCATACAGATTTTAACTAAACCTTAAGCTCTTTGTCTTCAACCATCTCCTTTATTGACTCACTCCAATACCTTCTCCTCTCAGCTGAGTCCCTCCTTATGGCCTCTGCTCTGTGTGTATTTCTAGCCAAAGCCTTCTGAAATGTCTTTTTTTCTGATTCTGATGACTGTTCTCGTCTGCTTTCAGGAGAGTTGCCTTTCCACCACATGCCAGAATACCTTTTGACACTCGGTGGTAGGGATTTACTTCTGTTTGTTTATCCTCAAGTGAACATAACTGTGGTCTAGATCTGAGTTTTGCCCAAAGACTGTGTACCTCCGGTCCTACCCCTTCTCTGTCCACGGTAACAGTGGCTAAACACTTCTCAGAGCCACCCCTCTGGCAGCTGACATGCACAGAACCCAAGATAAGTGCTCAGCGTCAGCAAGCTCTCAGCTAGCACAGGGCTGGGAGGCTGGGACAAACCAAATGCAGACAGAACGGGACACAGAAGGACTGCTGCAACAGTTATTATCTGTATAAGCTCCTTCTGTATTAAGAAGCTTCTGCTATAATACAATAACACACTCTGGGAAAAACTCACGCTCCAAAAACTTGCATAAAAATACCAGGGTTTATGGGGAAAAAAAAAGGTTGGAGCAGACTCTCAAAAACTGCAGTTTAATAACTAGGATACTACAAAATCAATACTAACTCTAGTTTTAAAATCATCAGTTTTTAAAAAGACATGTAAAATTCCTGATAAATACAATGTCCAGCAAAGGCAGAGTTTTATAAAAGGTGGCAACAGTTTGATGAGAGAGGTTAAAAGGAAGAAATGAAGCTTCTGGGTCATGGAACAAGGGACAGAATGCATGAAGATGGAGAAAACCACGCAATAACCAATTTCGAGAAAGAGCACACGGCCAACACGAGCAAGAAGTAGGAGCCATGGTGGCGCAGGGGGAGGGCGTGTGAAGGCACCTTCCAGGGTCCTCAGTGGTCACACCCCGTTCCTTGAAGTTAAGAAGCATCGCTGAAGCAGGAAAAGCCAAGTCAGACCCAGCTCGACGTCTGCATCACACCAACAATTCCCCACCAGGTACAGGAAGGACACGAGCTACTCTGAGTCACAAAAACATGCCGTGTTCCAGGGCGGGATGTACGTGAAAGAACCTTCCCAACCCCAGTGGATTTGCTTCTTGCTGCCGCAGGAACCAAGGACCACAGACTGAGCGGCGTGGAAACTACAGAAACGCGTTGTTCACGGGCAGAAGCCGTGAAGTCTCCAGAAATCTGAAGTCCCGGTGCTGGCGAGGCCGACCTCCCTCCAAAGCTGCAGGAAACCTGCCCTGGCCTCTTCCCACCTCTGGGGACTGCTGGCATCTTTGGGGTCCCCGGGCCAGCAGCTGCAGGGCTCCAGACCCTGCCTTCCTCATCTCTCGTGTGTCTGCCTTCACTTGGCTGACTTTCCAGGACACAGTCACCCAGGATTAGAGGCTCAGCTGACCTCAGCACGACTTCGTCTGTGTTACATCTGCAGGGACCCTGTCTCCATACGGGGTCACACTCTGAGGTGCTGGGGGTTAGGACTGCAATGTAGCTGTTGGAAGGGAGGCACAGTGCCAGCCCTAATGCCCAGGACACAGGGTGCCCAGGCCTTCCCCAGGGGCTCCCCACCAGCCTCGCCAGCCTTGTGTGAAGCTGACGGTTCCCCCATCTCACAATCCCCTGCACTGCAACCAGACCACATCCCACACAGGTCAGCTCCCGCTGGATGCTCCTAACACCACGAGGCAGAGAGGCAGAGGGTCTGGAGAGCAGCCCCACGTGGCACAGGGACCAACAGAGACTCTGTGCGTCCAGGGAAGGCAGTGGTGCAGGGTCTCCCGCCCTGCTCTCAGCTGAACCTCCGGATGCCTCATTTGGCCCGGGTCCTCCGACCTCAGCCACACCGAGCCTGTCGGGAGACTCTGCACCCTGGGTCTCTGAGAGGACTCAGAGTCCTAACCAGAAACTTCCGGCCCACAGCTGAGAGCGCGAGCAGGAGAGCCAAGGCTACCAGTGCGCTGGGCCCCAGACTCAAAGCTCAGAAACAGCACTTTAATATGGACGTGACCGCAAGCAAGAGACCTGAGCTCGCTCTGCCTCAGCGGCTCGCCTGTAGAGATGGGGATGACGGAGAACACTGCACTGCGAGCGCCATAGGGTGTGAAAAGACGACACGATGGCGCCGGCGCAGGAGGAGCCGCGTGTCAGGCCCAGCACACGGGGAGCATCCAAACGCCAGCTACCGACACGCCGTCATCTACTCCAAACCAAGAGCTTCTAATAAGGTTTTGACAACCTCCTTGGGAAACATCAGAAGTCTGCTTCTAGTCAAAATAGAATAATACAGACCAGATTTAGTCTCCCACACGAAGCACCTACAAAAGACAAAATCTGTGTGGTTTCCAGACACTGACATCAGGCGTGGGGCCCTTGAGGAGACACACACCTGATGAACTGCCCAG
>NW_011492571.1:45360-60966 GCF_000754665.1 Bison bison bison
CAGGCGAGCGTCCACACAGCAGCGCTGGGTAGACACAGAGAATGCCCAAAGAGACAGCGGCTTAGAAGTTCCCAAACTTGACGAAAACCATAAACCACAGGGCTTCCCTGTGGCTCAAACAGTAAAGAATCTGCCTGCAATGAAGGAGACCCACGTTCGATCCCTGGGTCAGAAAGATCCCCTGGAGAAGGGAATGGCTACCCACTCCAGTACTGTTGCCTGCAAAATCCCATGGATACAGGGCCTGGCAAGCAACAGTCCATAGAGTCACAAAGAGTCAGACGTGACTGAGCAATGAACACTTTCACTTGCAAAAACCCATTGATCCAAGAAGTTCAAAAAACTCCAAGCACAAACACGCTATGAAGATTACACCAGGCCAGAACATAATCAAATTACTTAAAACCAATTTTAAGATAATGTCCTAAAAGCAGTTGGGAAGGAAAAGTCACATCACAGACAGAAAAAGAAATAAGAGGAACAGCAGATTTCTCAGTGGAAAGAATGCCAGCCAGAAGACAATGGGGCAACACCTTTCCGTGGGACACTCATGCACACGTGCACACACACACACTCACACACACATTCACACACACACTCACACACACACACACTCACATACATGCACACACATGCACACACACACACTCTCACACACGCACACATTCACACACACACACACTCACACACATACTCACATACACACACACACACTCACACGCAGTCACACACACACACTCACACTCACACACACACTCACACACACACACACTCACATACACGCACACACACACAATCACACACACTCACACACACACTCACACATACACACACACACACTTCCTGCCTCGGATGCTGCACCCCACGAAAAAACTCTTTCAAAAACAAAGGTGAAATAGAGATGTTTACCAGCAGACCTGCACTAAAAGAAATCTCAAAGGCAAAAGGAAAACAATGTCAGATGGAAACACAGATCCACAGAAAGGAGAGAGGAGTTTCAGAAATGAGAACTGTACATGTATATATAAACGATTCTTCTCTGATGCTGAATCTCTTTTAAAGAGAACAGTTTAATGCAAAAATAACAATGTATTAAGAAGTTTATACCATACATGCTAAGGAAACTTGTGTCAAAAACAACACAAAGACTAGGACGGGGAAGAGAGGTATACTGTTGCATGTCGCTGCACGAGACACGAGCGGGCTAACCTTGAAGATAAGACCGCGATCGGCTGAAATGTAGACCATAAATCCGAAACCCCACTTAAAAATGATCAACCAACTAGTCAACAAGTACCGAACAAGTCAATAAGGAAAAGATAATACAATCGTAAAAAGGCTCAATCCAAATGAAGCCAGAAAAAGAGAGAAAAGAGCAGAAAAGTGACAGAGACATAGAGCAAGACGGCCGCTTTAAACCAAACGGTGTCAGTGACCAAACGGCCTAAACGCCCCAGTTAAAGGGCAGACGCTGTCAGAGCGGATAAAACAGCCAGACCCTGCTTCCGGAGTACGAGAGGACTTGTGTGGGGGAGGACTGAAAATGGGGGAGAAGAGGGCACGCGTTTCCCTGTAAAACAAACCTTCCCCAAGACGCATGGCCCCAGCTAGAGCTGCCTACAAGGAACAGGTTTTATCTATAAAGACACAAATAGGTTAAAAGTAAAAGATGGAAAAAGATACAGCATGCAAATACTCCTCAAAAGAAAGCTGTAACGGCTAACATCTACTCAGACAAGGTAAATGTTAAGGAAGAATATTACCAGGGACAAAGAAGGTCATTTCATAACAATCAAGGGGTCAACTCACCAAAAGGACATAATGTTCCTAAACACGTATGCAGCTGATTCCAGAGCTTCATACATGAAGCAAAAGACAGTAAAGGGAGAAAGTCTGTGTAAGGAACAGTGGACAGAACTGTAGCTGTAAACTTCAGCACCCTGCTCGTGGCAGTGGTTAGAACAAGTGACAGAAAATTAGTAAAAGCATATAAGATGTGGACAATACCATCACCCAACCTGATCAAAATGACGTTTATAGAACACTGCGAACAATAGCAGAAGACATATGCCCCATGTTCTTTTCAAATACACACGCTATTGACCAAGACGGACCATCTTTGGGGCCATCCAACCAGTCTCAATAAGTTTAAAAGCACTCAAGTCAAGACATAGAAAGACTGTCCTCTGACTAAAATGAAATTAAATTAGAAATCAGTAACAGAAAGATATCTGGAAAACCAAATATCTAAATAACAAATATAATAAACCAGATATCTAAAACCAAAACTAAAGAATACACTTCATGGGTCAAAGAAAAAAGTAAAACAGAAATTATGAAGTATTTTGAAATGAACAAAAATGAAACACAACATATCAAAATACATCATGCTGAAAGGGACATTTATTGCAGTGAAAACCTGTGTCAGAGATGAAGGTCTCAAGTCAATGACTTCAGGGTTCACTGTAAGAAACCAAAAAAAGGATAAATCAGACCCAAAATAAGCAGAAAAAAAGACAATAGCAAAAAGCAGAAATCAACAAAATATAAAAACCAATCAAAGTAAATGCTGATTCTTTGCAATAGTAAAGCTGCTCAGTTGTGTCCGACCCTTAGTGACCCCATGGGCTGTAGCCCACCAGGGTCGTCTATATCCATGGGATTCTCCAGGCGAGAGTACTAGAGTGGGCAGCCATTCCCTTCTCCACGGAATCCTCCTGACCCAAGAACCAAACTCAGGTCTCCTGCATTACAGGCAGATTCTTTACCATCTGAGCCTAGCTAAACAGACCAGGAAAAAATCAGAGAAAGAAGCAACAAATCAACAAAATCCAGAATAAGAGGGGACGAACCACAGACCATGCAGATGCTAAATGGATGATAAGGGGAGATGAGGAACAACTTTATGTGAATAAATCTGACAATTTGGATGAAATAAATAAATGCCCTAAAAGACCCCAACTATCAAAGCTCACTCAAGGAGAGAAAGACCAGAATCAGTGCCCTGGGCTTCTTCATGGCTACAACACCCACCGCATCCCATCTGAACCCTCCTGTCCTGGTTATCTGCCCAAGGGTGATGTCTACCTCCCCTCCCTTCTGCACGCATCGATTACAGAATCCCGCTGAGAGGAGGGCCTGTCACGTGCCCATTTTGCCGTTCAATCACCTATCTGCATCATTATGAAATTATGGATTTTTATTTTATTCCGTGTGTGGTCATCACAACCATCATTATTTACTTTGTTGTTCAAGCTTTGGCCACTGGAAGCTCCTATGTTTTTCTGACAAGCCCCCGTCCCCATCTTTTATCTTTTCTTAGCACTTCCTTACTTTCCAGTTTCACGAGATACCCTTGTCACAGCCTGGGACTCAACCACTTCTCCCGGGAGTCCTGGCTCCCTTTTCTGGAGAACTGCGTGTGGGCAGCAAGAGCTGGGTGCCGGGGCTGCAGGGTTACTGCCGGAGCTGCTGCTGTAGGACCCGCCGGCACACGGGACGCTGGATGCCAGCTCACACACCCATGCTCTGCACACCGGTTAAATCATGAGTTCACACTGACACCTCAGATCCAGCCCAATGTCACAGACCAAGTTTAGTCTCCTCCTGTCCCGATTTTCACTGATTTTTCCAACAATGAGAAACCTGGTTCTTACTCATTACAATGCATCTGCTTGCTTGTTCAGCTCCAGGATACAACTCTAGTATAAAGTGCTTTCAGAACAGCTGGCCCACACACACGTGGCACACACGTGACGAGACTCAGAATTCACGCCCGTTCTTGCCTCCAGCCTCGCAGCGTGTGGTCAGGACACAGTCCCCAGGCCCCACGGTGACCCCGGGCAGCTCTTCTGCACAGGCTCACATACCTGTGCTAGAACTCGGTTCATTTGCCACTGTGTGTATTTCACTTTGGTTTCTCCCACATCCTGGTTGGTTTTAACTGTTTGTTTTTTGGACATATGAAGAGTAAGAAATACAAACTTTTTAAATATAAAAAAAAAAAAAAACACACCACACACATGTTCATATTGATGTTTTAAATTTAAGATTTTACAGGGTTTTATTGTGAACTTCTCTTGCTTAAAGAAAGCAAGCTTTGGTCTTACGGAATATTCAAACGTACACGAGGTAACCACAGTAGTAATAACGAGTCTGTAGCACCCAGACCCAGGGACTGTCGGCAGGCACCCTGCCAGGCTGGCTTCCCCTGCAAACCCCGCAACATGCACTGGAGTGCCCAAAGGTGGCTGCACAGTCTTGACAGGGGGCACCCAGGGAACCCTATTACTGCATGAGACATTTCCTTTGATCTGGTGTGTTCAGGATCCAGTTCTCTTACAAACAGTGCACTCTGCATGACACCACGCCCTCTATTTCGGGGGAAACAGAAGGGCACTGAAGCAGTACTGAGATGTGGGGCCGGGCCAGGACAGGCCAGAGCGACAGTGTGAACGGAGATGTGCCTCCTCCTCCAGAGGGCACCTCCCCGGGCCAGGGGTCCACTGTGGCCATCAGCGGCCCCTGCCAGCCCAGGGACGTTAGCCCCTGCTCGGTGCTGGTTACGCCCGTCTCAGAGCAGCTTGCGCCAGGGCCCCTGGCTCCCCTGGGAGAAAGGCAGGGGACTGGGGCTGGAGGATAGACTCTGGAGTGAGTCTGGAACTGTGGACCAGGAGCCAGGAGGCGGAGGAGCCAGTTCTCGAACCCGCGAGGCCAACGCTGGTACCTGGACGGTGAGCCCTTCTCTCCAGAGTGCAAAGCAAGGCAAGAACCCAGGTTCCAGAACACAGGCCTGTGAGGAGGAAGGTGTACCCGCCAGGGATGCAGGGTCACAGGCGACAGAAAAGGCCCCTGAAGGATCTGGGCAAACAAAGACCACCGGAAGGATCTGGAGAGCGCAGGAGGGGGAGGTCTGGAGGCGGGACGCAAGGGGCGGCCCCCAGCAGCCGGTGAGACTGACTCCCAGGGGGCCCTCAGGGCTCAGCCCTGACGCACGCCTCCTGGCCAGGCTGGGGCCGGGTGCCTCAACTGGCAGCCCCCCAGAGTGAACCCAGTGAGAGAGGGCTCACTCCCCAGAGGCCAGCTGAGGTGCTGTGAGGGGGCAGGACTGGGCCCGAGCGTTACACTCAGGGGGCTGAGGCAGGTCCCCCGAGAGGCAGCACTGCTGGGGTCTCCCCAGCTCCCCGATGTGCCCCCGTCAGATTAGTGTCTGCCTCCCGCGCTCACAGGAGGTACCACGGAGTCCGCAGGCACTCGTCTGTCCCTGCACAGCGCCCAGCCATCTGGAGCTGGGGGCTAAGCTCTGTCTGGCCCCGCATCTCCCAGCGAGCGGTAAGACCCTGGACTGGTCTCCCGCCCTCTCTGAGCGGTATGACCCTAGGTTACATGAGGACCCCGCGGGTGACTGAGGCGCCTGTGAACCCTCGGGGTTCCTGGGTCACATGAGGACCCCGCTCACTGTCATGAAGATACCAGGGCACAGGAGAAAATGACAAGTTAAGAGCAAACTGTTTTACAGCTAAAAACTAAATTAACTCCTAACAAAGGAAGCAAACCACCCCAACCCCACAAGGAGAGCAAGTCTTTTCTATTCAGTCTAAGAGGATAACCCACCAATACTGTGACCCACTGGTGTAACCACATTTCTCCTCTGCCCCTGTCCCACTGCATCAGTATCGCTTCAGGTGGACAACCCAACGTAAAAATTAACTAGGAATTTAACCTCTTCACAAAATAAAATTCAAGTGTGAAATAGTTCCTTTCCTCTTGATGTAAATGTCTGATGACACTTTACTAACCAGTAGATTATTGTTTTTCTAAAACAAAACAAAACACACATAGGCAGCACCTGGTATTAAGATCTCAAAAGTTAGAGGAGTTTAAGGTTTGTGTGTGTCAGGAAGCAACAGTTAGAACTGGACACGGAACAACAGACTGGCTCCAAATAGGAAAAGGAGTGCGTCAAGGCTGTATACTGTCACCCTGCTTATTTAACTTCTATGCAGAGTACATCATGAGAAACGCTGGGCTGGAAGAAGCACAAGCTGGAACCAAGATTGCCGGGAGAAATATCAAAAATCTCAGATATGCAGATGACACCACCCTTATGGCAAAAAGTGAAGAACTAAAGAGCCTCTTGATGAAAGTGAAAGAGGAGAGTGAAAATGTTGGCTTAAAGCTCAACATACAGAAAACTAAGGTCATGGCATGGGGAAATAGATGGGGAAACAGTGTCAGACTTTATTTTGGGGGGCTCCAAAATCACTGCAGATGGTGATTACAGCCATGAAATTAAAAGATGCTTACTCCTTGGAAGAAAAGTTATGACCGACCTAGACAGCATATTCAAAAGCAGAGACATTATTTTGCCAACAAAGGTCCATCTAGTCAAGGCTGTGGTTTTTCCTGTGGTCACGTATGGATGTGAGAGTTCGACTGTGAAGAAAGCTGAGTACCGAAGAATTGATGCTTTTGAACTGTGGTGTTGGAGAAGACTCTTGAGAGTCCCTTGGACTGCAAGGAGATCCAACCAGTCCATCCTAAAGGAGATCAGTCCTGGGTGTTCTTTGGAAGGAATGATGCTAAAGCTCAAACTCCAATACTTTGGCCACCTCATGCGAAGTGTTGACTCATTGGAAAAGACTCTGATGCTGGGAGGGATTGGGGGCAGGAGGAGAAGGGGACGACAGAGGATGAGATGGCTGGATGGCATCACTGACTCGATGGACGTGAGTTTGAGTGAACTCCGGGAGTTGGTGATGGACAGGGAGGCCTGGCATGCTGCGATTAATGGGGTCGCAAAGAGTCGGACATGACTGAGTGACTGAACTGAACTGAACTGAAGGTTTGTGAGAACTATTCATGAATAACATTTTAAATTTAGATCTGTACAGCTCTAACTGAATTATATATTTCTGGTAAATATTAGACAAATGTTGAACATGTGATGACTATAAAAGCAACTGCATTTATATTTTCATTCTTTCTTGATTTGTCATATAAGTTAAAGCCCACATTTGTGAAGGTGAACACTAGCAAGGAAGATGTAATTCTAAGTCACTAGCACTTTTACAAAGACAGGAATGATCATCCACAAATAAGCCGTCTCTGACACTGTGCATGTATTTATATGAAGACACCTCTTTATTTATTTGTGCTCCACACAAAACAGATGAGACCAAGCGCGTCACCACTGCCTGTGTGTGCTCACATTTCCTTCACCAAACCCTTTGAATCAAGAATCACCTACAGTTCTTCCCTCCTGCAGCGGCCCTTGGAAATTTCAGTTGACCTAATTTCACAAAATAAGCCATAAACTTTCCAAAGGGTAAAAGTCTTAGGAACTATAAATCCTTAAGAGAACATTCTTTATAAAATCTTATTAAGCGACCACAAAGAGGACATACTCTGCCACTCTCTGCAGTCCTCTGCATCCCGTCACATGGGCAGGCAACCACCGCAGCTCACAGTCCATGCTCTTCCCCACCGTGGCCTCAGCCTGCCAGGCTGGTGGAGAAACAGCATGCTGCCAGCGAGCCCAAAAAGAGAATCAAGAGCCACGGCCTGCAGCGCCCCAAAGCAGGACGAAGGAAGCAAGTCATCAGCCGAGGACAGCGAGAGCCATTCCCGGCATCAAGAGGGAGGCCAGGGCGTCCCCTCACGCCACGTCCGCTCAGCACCGCGCTGGTACTGCTCGCCCACGCAACGAGGCAAGAAAAAGAAACGCAAGGCACAGGAGGGGAAAGGCAAGACACGGCACTGCTCATAGACGCGTGCTGCAGACACAGAAAGCCCAACGTAACAGACTGACAACCGTCAACACTGCTGCATGAGCTGAACAAGATGACAAGGCTGCCACGCAAAAGCCACTGCCCTCCTACATTCCAGCAACAAGCACATAGAAAATAAAAAGGTACCATTGACAATAACATCTAAAACCGCAAATATCCAGGGCTAAATCTACCAAAATATGTATATAAGAGCTCTGCACTTAAACTATGAAACATTATAGTAGTGTCAGTCACTCAGTCATGTCCAACTCTTTGTGACCCCACAGACTGTAACCTGCCAAAGTCCTCTGTCCGTGGGATTCTCTTGGCAAGAATACTGGAGCAGGTTGTCATTCCCTTCTCCAGAGGATCTTCCCAACCCAGGGATCAAACCCAGGTCTTCTGCATTGCAGGCAGATTCTTTACCATCTGAGCTACAGGGAAGTCCATGAAACAAATGACAAGTCACAGATGTAAACAAATGGAGGAATATACCCTGTACAGGAGAAGGCAATGGCAACCCACCCCAATATTCTTGCCTGAAGAATTCTATGGACAAAGGAGTCTGCAGGACTATAGTCCATGTAGTCGCAAAGAGTTGGACAAGACTGAGTGACTAACACACACATTATAAACCTATGTAATTAAGACATTGTGAAAGAGTAGATAAATAAAACAAGGAGCAGAATATTCTAGACTGAGCCCATCAGACACATAGTAATATGGTTATAGCAAAGGCTGCATTCCAAATCCACAGGGAAATAGGCAGGTCTTTTCAATAAACAGTGCTTGAGTTACTAGGATCTTTATGGAAACAGAAATGAACTATGACCTGGACAGCACATCAACAAGAAAATCAGTGTGAGACGGAGCACAGACGTACATGTTAAAGGTGAGACTAGAAAGCCTCACCTAGAAGACAAAATTTTAAGGAAAAGATTTCTCAAACCTATTCAATAATTTCAAAATGTAAGGCATTAACCGTGGAGGAGAGAAAATGACATGTTATACTGCATCCAAATGAAGAACTTCAGTCTGTCAAGAGATCCAGCAGAAGAGCAAAAAGGCAACCCAGAGAGAAGATAATCTGCCCAGTACATCCAACAAAGGGTCAGAGTCCAAAATAAGTAATTCACTAATCATAAAGAAAAGGCAAGCAACCCAAATAAAAAATGGGCAAAAGCTATGAACAGGCATCTCTACAGAAGAGAGTTCCAAAAGGTCAGTCATCACAGGAAGAGGTTCTCAGCAACTGCAATACTAAGGAAATGCAAATCAAACCCACAACAGGATCCCACGAAAGGCTAAAATATAAAAGCAGAGCAGAACCCGGCACCGGCAAGGGTGGAGCGACCAAACCTCTCAGGTGCTGCCTCGAGAGTGGGCGGGAGAAAACAGCCATGGGAAAGTGATGCTCAACCGGCCTGTGAGGCTCACGCGGGCTCCCCAGCCACGCACGGGCGACGCAGGAGCATCGTCTGCGGTCGGTGAAAACTGGAAACCTGCCATGTGTCCATCAGCAGTAGAGTAAATAAACTGTGAATCAAAATACAGTCCTCCAGAGAACACACTCCAGCAACAAGACCAAGCAAAGCGCACCTCAGGGCAGCAGCACGGATGAGCTCTGTGGCTGGGGGAGAGCAGGCACGGGAGTGCACAGTGCGTGACTCCATGGCGTGAAAGGCCAAAGCAGGTCAAATGACCTGTGCTGTCAGAAGCCGGCACAAGGGACCCTTGGGTGTGGAAGGAAGAACCAAGGGGTGTGGGTAATGTTTTGTTTCCTGATCCAAGTGCAAACTCCATGAACGGGCAGAAATTCACCCCCTAATGCTTTGGGCTGCTAAACAGAGACAGGGAATCAAGCACTCGGAGGTCATCGTGCACGGAAGAAAGACTCGGAATCATACCTACTGGGCCGGTCTATTTCACCTGCAGTGCCAGCAGGACACTGGCTTTCTGGGCTACCGTACTCTCCCAATACAGCAGGCTCCTGCTACTGTACTCACAACCACTGTGTACTCGGGAAATATTTACCAAATTACCTCGTCTGGAAACAGCAAAAGCTCACAGAGACCGCACGGGATGCACGAGTTCGAGTCTGTAACACAAATACGGGTGTCAGGGGGAGGGGGGATTCAAACTGAGGCAAGTCCCAGGAGGCCCCAAGCCAGGCTGTCAGACAGAAAAGCGTATGGTGGGATAATTTTAATTCAAATATTTTTCAATTAAATAGTAAACTTAATTTGAATTAAGATTAAGTTTAAATAAGTTTCAGTGAGAAAATAAACTGTTGACCGTATGAGTTTTCTGAGCCCTATTTATCCATAGCCAGCTTCTTAAATAAGCATCATTTTGTTCACCAGACACCCTTCATGAAATACGGGCCATAAGGTTGAGCAACTATGTTTTGTAAGAGTGACATTTGATGATGGACGGTCACACAGTCAAAGACAAGATGTTTTCCCATAATCTGTTGGGACAGTTTTATATTTTAGTTGCATAATAGGCTCTATGTGTGCAGCGTTGCTTCAGTCATGTCCTACTCTTTGCAGCGCTATGGACCGTGGCCTGCTGGGCTCCTCTGTCCATGGGATTCTCCATGCAAGAATACTGCAGTGGGCTGTCATGCTCTTCTGCAGGGGATCTTCCCGACCCAGGATCAAACCCGCCTCTCTTACGCCTCCTGCATTGGCAGGCAGGCTCTTTACCACTAGTACCACCTGGAAAACCCCAGTAGGCTCTATACTTGAATAGGAACTTCACTAACTCTGTGAAATTAGGCTCTGTGGTGAGCAGAGGGCTAGGATTCCATCAGCCCTGACTCCTTCCGCCTGTTCTGGAGAGGCCAGAAGGTCTAACCCCGAGAGGACAAAGGGGACGGGCACTGTGTCATCCTTCACACACGCGTGTGCACACACCGTCAGCAGCATGACAGCATCTACCCTCTCCCCTGAAGGAGGCAGCCTCCCAGCACCCTGGATCGCTTCTCCACACGGCCGTGTCTATTGATTGATAATTAGCCACAAAAACAAACTTTAGATTAAGCGTCCAAATGGATAAAGCGTCCAGATAAAACAACACTTGTTTCCTGAGCTGCTGAATAAAATAATTTTAGAGGAAAAGTTTCCAGCAGTCAGGCAGGTGGCTGGAGATCTGACTCATGAGCAGAGAAGTCAGATGGGGCAGGGGGCAGGCAGGCGCAGGCCAGACACTCCCATGGCCAGAGCGCCCAGGGCATTCCGCATCAGGATGGGGTGCTAAGCCCCTGTGCGGTTCCCCGCCTGGTCTCACTAAGTGGGGGTCAAGGGAGAAAAGCAGTGCAAACCCAGGACCATGAAGAATCCCCAGGGGGGGAGGTACCGGTGGTCCCATGTCCCCAAGGTTCCACTAAAGGCCTGAGGCTATCCCAGAGGCCAGGAGCGAGCAGGGACTCAAGGGTCTACTTCGACCCCCGGGGCCCCTCATCCCCCAGGAAGCCACCCTTCATCCTTGTCCTACCTTCACAAAGCGCATCGATGCAGCGGAGACACGCAAGGACTTCCATCATCCTGACCACGGCCCCCACCAGCAAACGGGCCCGCAAACTCCCCCGCGGGCTCCCCTCTCACCCCACCACCCCAGCACCACCCTGCGACCTCAGGGCCGGCCCTGTCTGCAGGAGCTGTGCTGCGTCTCCCCTCCTCGTCGTTTACACGTACACGCGCGCGTTCGGTGCACATAAACGGAGGGAATCTGCACGCTCCGTCTTTGGAGCCCTTGTCTTTTTTCCTTCTTTTTCCTCCCCTCTCTACCACCAGCCACAGCAGGTCATCTCTGTGTGGGTACGGTCCATACTTTTCTCCGTTTTCTTACACACACAGATTTACACACAGAGATGCACACACATACCCACACACGCAAACCCCAGGTGTTCACGCTCTGCCTTACAAAAGTGAGATTTTATCAACACAGACTTCTCAGTGTCTTGCTTCTCTCCCTCGACAGTACTTCTTGGGACGTCCCATCCATCGTGTGGGTGTACCAAAATCTGGCCCGTCACCGCCCTACTCAGGGGCGCAGGCTTCCTTCCGCAGGTGTCACTGCCGGACGGCTCAGTACAAATATCCTTACCTGCGGGTGCCCGGGCTCCCTGGGGGAGGACGCTGAGTTGGGGACAACGTGTCTCCCATCTCAGGACGCAGCCGCACGACGTCTTTCAGAGCCGAGCCACCGCTCACACCTGCTCCAGCCCCACCCAAGGTCACCGCCGCCCACAGTCCCGCCTGCTGCAGACGTCACGTCTCTCTCCGCTCTGGCTGAAAAGCAGAGTCCCCGCTATCTATATCTCCTCATGCTGCTGACGGGGCATCTGACCATCTCTTCACTGTGATGTGTTCTCTGTGCTGCCCAGTCTGTGTTCACTGTTTTTTTAAGTCATGTGTATATATATATAATTTTATGCATTTATTCTTGGCTGTGCTGGGTCTTCACTGCTGCTCGGGTATTTCTCCAGCTGCGCAGGGCGTGGGCTCTCAGCCGCACTCGGGCTTCAGTCGTCACAGCTCCTGGGCTCAGCTCCTGTGGTGCAGACTCAGGAGATGTGGTGCACGGGCTTGGCTGCTCCACAGCCTGTGGGATCTTCCCAGACCAGGATTCAAGCCCATGTCTCCTGCACAGGTGGGCAGATTCTTTGCCAGTGAGCCGTGTTCACTTCCTAAACTTGTCTGTCTCTCCAATTTCTAAGAGGCCTCTGGAGAACAGAAACATTCTTCTTTAGCTGTCAAATGTTACACACGTTTTCCCCAAACCTCTCATTGACTCCTGGACTTTGTTGATGGTATCTTTACCCGATAAAAAGTCCTAAATTTTAAACTGTCAGAGGTGTCCTCTGAAGCTTCTGGGGACCCTGGGCCCAGCGAGGAGGTGACTGTCACTGCAGATTCCTACGGTTCTGCTTTTTATATTGACACCCTAAATCCTGCTGGAATTCACCTTCCCTTCATCTTCTTTAAACATGAACAGGCAATTCACCGGCCATTTAAGGAAAAGTTGAAATAAGAAAAAAATACAACCAAGATAAATAGAAACATTGACCCCAGAAGACACCAAGGTAATTGGAGCCCCTGTAACAAGTGACACAGAGAATGCACACCAGGGGCAAAACACGGCCCTGAAAACGCCAGCAGGGATGGCCGGGCCACAAGGAGAGTGCTGGGACTTCAAGCAGGCAAGCGCCAAGATAAGAAACCCACAGAGGAACGGGGTGGGAGGGTTCCCAGCCGAGTAAACCTCAGAGGACAAAGCTGGTGCCCTGGATGGAGTCACGGGAACTCCACCAACGGGCAACAGAGACAGAGGGGAGCGAGGAAATGACGACAGTGACGATGGTGGTGGTGGTGGTGGTGATGGTGGTGAAAATGGTGATGATACTGATGATGGTGGTGGTGATGGTCATGATGGTGATGGTGGTGATGCTGGTGATGATGGTCATGATGGTGATGGTGGTGACAGTGGTGATGCTGGTGATAATGAGATAATGGTGGGGATGGTGGTGGTGATGGTGGTGGTGATGGTGGTCGTGATGGGTCATGATGGTGATGGTGGTGATGGTGGTGGTGGTGGTCGTGATGGTCATGATGGTGATGGTGGTGGTGATGCTGGTGATGATGGTCATGATGGTGATGGTGGTGATGGTGGTGATAATGGTGATGATACTGATGATGGTGGTGGTGATGGTCATGATGGTGATGGTGGTGATGGTGGTGATGCTGGTGGTGATGCTGGTGATGATACTGATGGTGGTGGTGGTCGTGATGGTCATGATGGTGGTGGTGGTGACAGTGGTGATGCTGGTGATGATGAGATAATGGTGGGGATGGTGGTGAATGATGATGGTGATGAGGGAAGGAAAAGAAAACTCCCCTCCAAATTAACCCACAATAAGAAAGAAGGAGTGCCCTGTGTGCCAACCAGGATAAATCTAAGCCCCATGTTACAAAATGTCAGAACACCAGTGTGAAGAGAAGCTCCTGCAGCTTCAGAGGGAACCACATCACACGAGAGACCATGAACGTGAGTGAGAATTGGGCAGTTCTGCGCTTCTCATCAGCAACAGGGGACCCGCTGCCTGCTGCACTGGCTCCCGAGTTCTGAATGCTCCTTCTGCCCCAAACAAGGCACGTCTGGTCACGGCCCCCTTGGCGAACCTTCTAGACAGGGCCTGTCGCTGTGACAGTCAGGAGATGCTGGCCCTAAGGTGTGTGTCTGCTGTGGTAAGTGACGCGGGCCTCCCCAGCCAGGCCCAGATCTGTGACCTCCTGGCCACTGCGCTCGGTGGCCAGCCAGAGGCGATGAACGCCCATCAGTCACGGACCCGACAGAGAGCAGACGGGTCCTGTCCAGGGCCCTCCTGATGACCTCGCTTGCCTCAGACCCTGATGCTTCTCAGCTCCATGTGTCCCCAGATACAGCCTGAGTGGCCAGACATGAGAGAGGGTTAGTTAAGAAAAGAGCAGGGAAGGACTTCCCTGACGGTGTGGTTGTAAGAGTCCACCTGCCAAGGCGGGGGACACGGGTTCGGTCCCTGCTCCAGAAAGATTCCACATGCCACAGAGCAGCTAAGCCCATGTGCCACAGCTGCTGCGACTGTGCTCCAGAGCCTGGAAACCGCAGCAAGAGAACCGCCACCAAGAGAAGCCTGCACACCGCACAGCCCTGCTCGCCTAGAGAAACCTGTGCAGAGCAACGAAGACCCAGGACAGCAAAGAATCAACATGAGCAGCAGGAAGGGGCGTAGTGACGACACCTCCAGTCCTGAGACGGATGAGCGTGGGTCCGACGTGCCGGGTGGCGACCTTGGTCAATCACACCACGCTGAGCACTGGCAGTGCGCTGAGATTAACTGTGAGCAGCGTCCCCACACGGGAAGAAGGTGACTCGGTGAGAAGGTAATGCATGAGGGGACGCTCATGTTAATCAACCTGATCATGGGAATCATTTCAGCATGTACACAGGTTACACGCACAAAACTTCGTCAGCTACAAGTGAAGCAGAGTGAAGACCCAGCAGAGGGCAAAGAAACCCTACGCTGCTGTACAATCACGAATCACAATCACGAATAAGCCCCAGGCAAAGACACTCCCGGCAATCGAGGCGGCTGCAGCACGACAGAGAGAAAACACCTGCGCGGCACACACGTGGCTTTTCAGAGGAGGTGGGTCTTTACTGACGGGGGAGGTGACTCCGAGTCGGCCCACTCTGGACAGAGGCTGCCCACTGCTGCCCCCGACACCCAGCCGCTGGGCCCGGACACCAAGACGTGCGGATGGACACCACGGGCCCCGGGACAGGCCCGCACCTCCTCCCCGGATGCCCTGGCCGTCCCACGGCCGCGGTGACGGCCATTTCGGGGCCGGCGGTGCCTCCAAACAACACCCTCTCTGGCTCTGTCCGTGACCTTGTCACTGACCTAAGTCGCCTCTGAAAACGTCATCGACACGAGCCCAGGAAAACGTCACCAGACAGACCCGCCCACCTACGCCCGCTGCCTCCGCCGTGTGTCCAGGCGTCCAGGGTCCTCCCCACTGCATGAGTCCACGTGCCGTCGGTTCCAGAAGCACCGTCCACCCCAAACACAGCACCCCATCCAGCTGGCTGCACCCAGCCGCAAGGCCCTCCCAGTCACTGGCAGGACCTACACATCTCTGTCACCTCCAGCAAGGAAGGCGGGCCCCAGGGGTCCTGCCCTCAGCAACCCCAAGCATCCCCAGTGTGACCCAGAGGAAACAAACCCCCTCGGCCCCGAGGTGAGCAGGCAGGGAGCCCAGAGCCCTGCTGCCCAGGGAGGTGCAGGACAGGC